>NW_025782935.1:0-32569 GCF_021130785.1 Homalodisca vitripennis | reverse complement strand
TACGGTTTTGGGAAACCGGGGGGGGGTTTTTAATATTACCGGGTTAATGACATAATTTGGGCCTATTTTAGAGGGTATTGAGTGTCTGTGAACATAATAAAAAATTTTGGAGACGGGAGGATGTGTGTGGGTGGTGTGTGTGTTTTTCTACTATTGACGCTTAGCTAACGCTCACCCAATTTATAATGTGGTGTTTGTATTCACGTCGTTAACCTAGCAAAGCAAGTGCAAAACTGAATCTGGAACGAAGGACACATATATTAGTCACATAATAATTAATAATTGGAGGTTATCTGGTCAAAACAAGAAAATTTTAGGGGGGTTTAGTGTTACCGGGGGTTAAGACAAACAGAGGGTTTTAATTTAATCAGGTGGATTTTCTTTCTGGTCCAGAAACGAGAAAGTTTTCAGGGGGGGGTTAATGTATAACCCGGGGGTTAAGACATCAGGGGGTTTAATTTTCCTCAGGAGGTTATCTGGTCAAACAAGAAAATTTCAGGGGGGACGGTTAGTGTTACCAGGGTTGAAGACAACAGGGGGTTTAGTTTACCCTAGAGGTTATCTGTGTCATAACAGTGAAATTTCCAGCGGGGGATAATGTTACCCGGGGTTAATGACACTTGGACCTATTTTAAAAGATGTTGTGTCTGTGAACTTAGTTAAAAAATTCACTTCATCCCTATCTACTATTGACGCTTAGCTAACGTTTCAGCATTCGCCAATTTCTAATGTGGGGTATATACACTCATTAACTGGATTAGCGGTATTCAGAGAAAGTTTTATGTCCGAGCATTAGATTAGAGATCTTGGAGTTAAAAGAATACCTATTGTATCGAATTATCCAGAGTGAACCAATAGTTTTGAATTTAATGGCCATTTTGGCGGCTAAACCGTTTGAGATCCAAGAAAAAAGTGACTGGGACCTTTCTTGTTCGAAAAATTTAATTTTCTCTTTCGATGTATGCCATCAGATTTTAAGCTACGACCTATAATTTAGGACAGTACAGAGCTTAGGACAAAAGACTGCACTGGGCAGTTTAAAAATATCGCGTAAAATACTTAAAAATATCAAATACTTAAAACGCGTAATGCGGCCAAACCGTTGAGGATAGGGCAAAATGTTACTGACCCTTTTTTGTATGATCACGTCATTTCCTAATTCCCGTTGAAGATCTTGTTTTGAGCTACGACCATACCGTTTAGAGCCGTTTATCAAGCCCCGAATGTAAATTTGTAGGCGAAAATTTCCAAATATTTTCACTTAATAGCGTTTTGCGGACAAACCAATGGAGATAGAGTAAAAATGTGACTTGAACTTTTTTTGTAGATCACATTATTTCCTAAATCTAACCTTTGATTTATTTTGACCTCCGACCAATGGTTTCGCCGCTATCGACCTCAAAAACAAACTTTTCACGTAAATATTACAAAAGAATTAGCACATAATCACGTTTTTTTTCGGCCAAAACAATGGAGATAGGGCAAAAGGTCAATGGACCCTTTTTCTGTAGCAATCGCGCAATTTGCTAATTTGATGGGTCAATCAGAGTTGAGCTACGACAAACGGTTCGGCCGCTATCGGGCACGAAACATTATTTTTATCGAAAAAATCTCTTGGAATTTCAAATGTTCGAGGCGTTTTGCCGCTTAAACCATGGAAAATAGACTAAAAAGTCACTGGAACTTTTTTTGTAGTTCACTTCATCTCCTGACTAAACGGATTTTTTCGTCAGGATCGAAGCTAGCTCCAACCAGGTTCGGCCCGCTATCGGGCTTACAAAAAAGGCATGCAAGGTGTATAAAAAATGCGTTTTTTTATGCGAATTTTTTTGAGGTGTTTAAAACTACAAAAAATCCCGGTTTTCAGAATTTTCCTGTTGGTTTTATTTACGGCAAAAGGTACCTGCGTGCAAAATTTCAAGTATATATTCCTAGCACTTCTAGAAAGTATGGCTTAAGAATTTGTTATACATTATCCAGTGAGTGAGTGGTTTTCACATGCGGGCTGTATAGTTATATTAGGACACTCGCCTTCGGCTCGCTGGGGGCTACGCCCCCAGGCCCCCAAAAGAGTAAAAACGCTTGGCAAATTCGGGGGGATAAGCGGAATTTCGATGACTGGTTAAGTCCCGGACATTAGGTAATATGACAAGGGGATTTAAAAAATTGACCCTGTTTTTTCATAGATTTTTTCCGGATTCGTAAAAAAAAACTTTTGACTTTGAGGGCAATTTTGCGGTTAAACCGTTAGAGGATACGACCAAAAAGTGACTGGACCTTTTCTTTGTTTGGAAATTTAATTTTGTCTTTCAGATTGTTGGCCCTCAGAATCTGATCTACGACCTATGTGTTTTAGCCAGAAATGAGCTCGGGAGAAAAGTCCTGCACGGGTCAGCTATCTTTGAATTGTTTAGTATCAAAACATAATAAAAACCGACCTCAACGGGCAGTTATTTTAAGTCGAAACCAGGGGGGGTATTTAATATCACCAGGAGGACTATCTAGTCGATGGCGTGAGAAAATTCCCTGGGTGGGTGATTAATGATTAAGGAGGTTCAAGGACAAAGACGGGGGTTTTAATTATCGTCTAGGATATTGTCTTGGTCATATGAACAAATTCCCAGGGGGGGGGTTAACGTGTTACCGGGGGGATAAGGTCCTCCAGGGCGGGTTAATACTGGTCATACCAGGATCTTACCCAGGGGGGGGTTAAGAGACTTTGCGTGACATGTGTAAACATTCGGGACATGAGGGTTCATGGCAGGAAATTCCCTGGGGGGGTCTTTTAATGTTACCCAGGGCGGGGTTAACCACATCAGGGCGGCGTTGAATGTACAGGAGGTTATCAGGTCATACCAGGAAATCCCCGGTAGGGGGGGGTGTTGGGGTAGGTTTTAATATTACCGGGGGTTAATGACCACACTTGAGAGAGGGCCTTTTTTAGAAGGGTATTGTGTTCTAGTGAAACATAATAAATTATTTCCTCTGTCCTTATCCTACTATTGAACGCTTAGCTAACGCTCAGCCAACTCCCGAAGGTCACTGAACCTTTTTCTGTAGATCACGTGATTTCCTAAAATCCCGTTTAAAATTTGTTTTGAGTTTTAACGACACAACCCGTTTAGTAGGAGTAGGCGGCCCCGCTATCGAAAGCCCGCGGGGAAATGTAAATTTTTAGGACGGAAAAAATGTCCAATATTTTTCACCTTAATCGCGTTTTGCGGTCAAAAACTAAGGGAAATATAGTTAAAAAAGGATCACTGGGACCCTTTTTTTGTAGGTCATCTTATTTCCTAAAATAAAACACGTTAGTCTTAATTTCTTGACCTCCGAACCAATGGTTTCGCCGCTATACGTGACCCCCAAAACACAAAAAGTTTTCGCGTAAAAAGTTTACAACAAAAATTGTACATAATCACGTTTTATTTCGGCCAAACCAAATCGAAGATAGGGCCAAAAGAATTACTGGACCTTTTCTGTAGATCGCGCAATTTGCTAATTTGATGGGTCCAAATCAGACGACTAGATTTGAGCTACGACCAACGGTTCGGCGCCGCTATCGCGGGCTTGCTTGGAAACATTATATTTTTATCGAAAAAATCTCTGCGAATTTCAAATGTTCGATGCGTTTTGGTTCGCTTTAAAACCATGGAAGATAGAGCAAAAAAGTCATTAGAACCTTTTTTGTAGTTTCCACTTTCATTCCTGAGCCATTGAATTTTCCGTCAGATCCGAGGCTAGCTGCCCAACGGTTCCGCAGCCGCTATTTCGGCTTACAAAAAATGCCTGCGAGGGGTGGAAGAATGCAGCGATTTTTTTTGGGAATTTTTTTTGAGGGGTTGAAAAATGGAAAAAATTCCTCACTTTTCGGGATTTTCCTGGTGGTTACACGTGGAAAGCTATCTGTGATAGACCAAATTTTTCAAGTCTCTAAAACTTCATTCTTGGAAGTTAGGTTAGATAGAATTAAGTAGTAACGTGAGTGAGGTGAGTCTCAGTCAGTCTCAGTTTATCACCATGCGGTTGTATATATTATTTAGACTCGCACCTTCGGCTCGCCTGGGGGCTACGCCCCCAGGCCACCCCAAAGTTTAAGTAAAACGCTTGACAAATTCGGGGGATAAGCGGAATTCGATGAGCATGGTTAAGCTCCGGACATTAGGTATAATTGATCAAGGGATTTTAAAAATTGACCTTTTTCATAGATATTTTTTACCGGGATTCCGTTAAAAAACTTTTGACTTTGAGGGCCATTTTGCGGTTAAACCAGTTTAGAGATACGACAAAAAGTGACTGTTGAACCTTTCTTGTTGGAAATTTTAATTTTGTCTTTCGGAATTGTGGCCCCTCAGATCTGATCCTTACGACCTATGGTTTAGCCAGCTTGTAAATGAGGCTTCCGAGGGAGGGAAAAGTCTCTGCACGGGTCAGCTATCTTGTTAAATTTTGTTTAGTATATAACATAATAAAAACCGACCTCAAGGCAGTATTAGTATTTTAAGTCAAATACGAACAGGGGGTTTTAATAATCAACCAGGAGAACTATCTAAGTCAAGGCGAGGAAATTCCCTGGGTGGGTTGATTAATGTTAAGGAGGGTTAAGTTAAGACAACGAGGGGGTTTAATTTCGTCAGGGATATTGGTACTGGTCATATGAACAAATTCCCAGGGGGGGTTAAACGTTACCGGGGGATAAGTCCCTCCAGGGGGTTATCTGGGTTCATACCCAGGGATCTTCACCAGGGGGGGGGTTTTTTAAGGAGATTTGGTGGACTGTGTTAAAAATTCGGGACATGAGGTCATGGCAAGGAAATTTTTTTTTTTTCCCTGGGGGGGTTTAAAAAAAATAATGTTACCAGTGGGGCGTGGTTAACACATCAGGGCACGGTTGAATGTACAGGAGGTTATCAGGTGCCATACCAGGGAATATCACGCCGGGGGGGGAGGGTTAATATTAACCGGGGGTTAATGGACACCACTTGGGCCTTACTTTTAAGAGTGGTTATTGTGTCTGTGAACATAATAAATATTCCTCTGTCCCCTATCTACTATTGTAACAGCTTTAGCTAAACGCTCAGCCAACTAATCCCGAAGTCACTGAACGTCCTTTTCTGTAGATCACCGTGAATTTCCTAAATCCCGTTTTTTAAAATTTGTTTTTGAGTTTACCGACCAAGCCGTTTAGCCCGGCTATCAAGCCGGACCGGAATGTAAAATTTTTTATGGCGGAGAAATGTCCGAATATTTTCACTTAATCAGCGTTTTGCGGTCTAAAACTAAGGGAAAATATAGTGAAAAAGTCACTGGACCTTTTTTTGTAGTGGGGACGTTGAGGTCATCCTTGTTCCTTAATTTCGGGCTAAATTAAAACGTTTAGTCTTATTTTGACCTCCGACCAATGGTTTCGCCGCTATCGACCCCAAAAACAAAAGTTTCGCGTAAAAGTTACAACAAAATTGTACATAATCACGTTTTTTCGGCCAAACCAATCGAGATAGGGCAAAAGATTAACTGGACCTTTTCTGTAGATCGCGCAATTTGCTAATTTGATGGGTCAATCAGATTTGAGCTACGACCAACGGTTCGGCCGCTATCGGGCTTGAAACATTATTTTTATCGAAAAAATCTCTGGAATTTCAAATGTTCGAGCGTGTTTGTCGCTTAACCATGGAAGATAGAGCAAAAAGTCATTAGACCTTTTTTGTAGTTCACTTCATTCCTGACCATGAATTTTCCGTCAGATCCGAGCTAGCTCCAACGGTTCGCCCGCTATCGGGCCTTACAAAAAATGCCTGCAGGGGTGAAGAATGCGCGATTTTTTGGGAATTTTTTTGAGGGGTTGAAAATGAAAAATTCTCACTTTTCGGGGATTTTCCTGGTGGTTACACGTGGAAAGCTATCTGTGTACCAAATTTCAAGTCTCTAACTCATCTGGAAGTAGGTTAGAATTAGTATACGTGAGTGAGTGAGTCAGTCAGTCAGTTACACATGCGGTTGTATATATATTAGATTAGATTTACCTACAACCGTTCGCTAAGAATCTAAATACAAAATTTCGACACAATCGGAAAAGAAAGTATACATCATGTTTAGCTTTCATTTCGGAAATAATATCAAATCTAAGCCACATTAATAGTTGTGAATGTTCATTTGTTCAAACTTAGTGTAATGACAGCTATCTTATTAGCAAAAGAATGCAAAAAAGTGATTAAATTTTATAGTACTCCAACTTTAAATTTATTATTGATGACCAGTTATTGAACTTGACAGGTATACTACTATTTATATACTAGCTTGTTTGAAACCACGGTAGATACTGCAGTTGTTGAGTTGACAAGCTCCCGTTAAATTGCTAAGCCCATGTTCAGTATATCAATGCATGGTTGGTAAAGATACAGGGGGTATTTCTTCATAACGGTGGTTTTAGTAGATAAATTTATATTAAATCTTTGAAAAAAAGTCCTGCACACCAATCAGGACTAAAAATTTAATAATTCATACTTAGAGATGAGGATGAATAAGTGCCACCATTTGTTACGCTAACCAAATGAAGTAATAAATAAAACTATCAAATTTTTAATTGGCTATGTGAAAAAATCCACAATTATTGTACTTTAAGAGTGTGAATATTTATTCTGCTAACTATAATTATAAAATAAGTTAAAGCGTACGAATTGTATTCATACGCCTAATGATAACTAAAAATTGTTATTCATACGCCTAATGATAACATTTTAGCGTTTAATGCATTACGTAGGGCTACAGTTTTCTCTATTAAGTATATATACATATATATATACGTGTATATAGTGATATGCACGAATGGGTGCCACAGTATGGCATGGTGGAGACGTAGGAATTAATAGCACTACATGATATCTACAAGTGTCACTGACAGTTGTCCCCTCAGCGCCATGTTGCGGTGTTTCTGTAGTTGATGGCAGCCCTCGTGTCGGTCTAGAATGTAATGTATACCAAGTAATCACGGTTAACCTAAATTATTGAATTTTTGGATGTATATTATTTATATTAAAGTTTGTCCGTATAATTTTACTATTAAATTGTCTTATTATAACTTTGTGCTCAAAATATTATTGTGCATCTTCTTAGTGGCTCTGTCTCCATTTATAAAACTTAGTTTTTACTATCATTATATTTCTCGTTGATATTTTTTTATTCCACATAGTATTACACGTTCTTTTTTTAACTGTTAATAGATTCTTATGTATATTTTTACAGTTAAAAAAATGTAATTTTAACCTTAAGATTAAAACTTGAAAACTTATTTCGGATTTATTTTGAAGTCACTATTGTTATTCTGTATCATTTTTTCTAAGTAACTCTATTTTACTGTTCTTTTTTCACTGTTAAACTGAAAATATTTAATCTAATTTTGTTTATTCAAATTTATTAGTGTTTGCACTTTAAGCCTCGGATGAGAATTGTGTATGTAACTTTGTATGCCTAGCATATTGCAACTACGCCACCTGTGGTCTTCCTCTTCTTTTAATGGCCTCTGTTCATGATACAAATTGTACGTCGGAATCTGTACAATTTTAAGGTAATTTTCAACTTAATTAATGTAGTTCTCTAAAAAAATAAAAGTTACCCCCTTTTCATGCTAGTTATAAAAGCTTTTTTAAGTTCAGCGACAAAAGAATTTTGTTTGTTTGTCTTATTTGTTTTGCTTGTTTTATTCTCTCTTTCCTCTCTGCCAGTATAACATATAATTTTTGTTCCTTTTTAATTTGGGAATATTCCTCTTTGGTTTACAGCTGCGCTTTCATTTCATCCGAAGAGAGAGGAAGATGAAGTTTAAGACCTGTTAGGACAAGCGTTTTACGCGTGTAAAACAAATCTAATTGCAGTGCACACTTTTTTTAAGAAAACGATTCATGCGAATATGAACGTAAATTATTTTATGTTTTTTATCCTCAAGACAACTGTCTCCACATTGCCCCATCCAAAGGCCTTTGTCCCCACAGCTCTCCTCTTTTACAGCATGCAGCGAGGCCCTGATCCTGAGAAGCACCGAAACACCTTTAGCTAACCGTGAAGTAAGTTATGTTCACCACAATGTTTACAAAGATTTATATTTTGAGATTTAAGTGTTGGACTGAAACCTCACAACTTCTTAAAATTAAGTTTGTTTGTCAAGTAAATTAAACTCAAAAGTGTTTTTCTACTGCAGCATCCCCTCAGTAATCATATTTCTAGTAAAATACATTTTGCTGACTGTCGTATTTGACTGACGATGTATCTGTTAACTGACAACGTTTATTTCTTTTGCCTAATTACACGTTATCATTAAATCGGTGATTCTGTGAGATATAATTTGTAGTACACACAGTATGATTTACTTTTCATGTTAATAACACCAGTACACCGCATACTGTAGGCAGTAGTCTTCGTCTCATACTCAGTAAAAATATTAAGAGGGTTCGGACCTGTAATTCTTGGTATCCCAATCGCACCTACCTTTGCACACAAGAAATTAATTTCAACTTAGATAGATATAGGTTACGGTGGTGATTACTGATTCTCTTTTTTCCTGCTATCATGATTTCTTTACTCCTGAACAAAAAAATTATAATCTCTGCTTGAAGCTTTATGTCCTCATCTCTTGTTACCCAGGATTAAGTATCATTTGAGTAACTAGTCAATGGGTTTCCATTTGGTCGGACCTTATTATTAACATCGAAGCAGTTCAATCTTGTAACAATGATTATTACTATATTTATGTAAAACTCATAAAGCGTTTCATATGCGATAATGGTGGACTCCTACTTTGAGTACCTTTACTTCACAGTTGAGGGTCAATTGATTAAATAATATTGTGTTATAAAATCTGTTCAGAGTGTATATCGAAAGAAAGGCAACTACTTCTGAACAAGACAATCAGGTATTTAATTTACTCCAGCCCATCTGTTGCTGGTGCCGCAGGTGGAAATAACCACTTGACACTTTCCTACTCTACGGTAAAGTTAGTTTGTACTGTTGTACACTGTGTTATTAATTACATTCTGAGCTTTACTTTCTCGACAACCTCAGTGAGAATTTTTTTTCAACAAAATTTTGTCAAAGTTACAGAACTTGTTATCGTTATGAGTACTGGATAAAAGGCTTTTCATAAAACTATTATAAATTTATAAATCATTGACAAAATACTTTAATATGTATGTGGTATAAAGAGTTCTGCGTGTGTGGTTTATAGTATTTATAAACTATTAAAATATGTACCATTAGTATCAATAACTTTAAAAACATTAGAACGACTCATAACCTAAATTAAAACATTTAATCAGGCCAAGAATTTAATCACCCAGTTCCACTAGCAATTTACTCCATACATGCACCCAGGAATTTCATTAAAAGCATATTTATGATTCTCATGCAGGTCGTATATAACACCTAGTGCTTGGACATCAAATTCTATTGCAAGGCCAGCAAGTATATAGTGCAGTATTGTTCATGACTTGTCACTCAAATTCTGAAGATTCTTCATCCAGATGATAGTGCATAAGCTGGTTAAATTTAATCAACTGGTTATTTTTACCAAAGAATATAAAGTTACTTTTTAATTCAATAAAAATACAAATTAGTTTTAAAATGGCTGAAAAATACATTTATTACATAGCATTACACCTAATTATTATGCATTTTTCAAGTTAGTGGAATCCAATGAAGATGGCATAACCCATTAAAAATAGTTCGAAAAACAATTATACTTGGAAATAATAAAACCTTTATGAGGAGATACTTACAAACTACATGTTTTTTTTTATTTAACAATAAAAGCTAGAGAGTAATGTAAGAAAATACAGTTAAAAAGTATCTAATTTACACAGAAATATATGTTTATTTGCATTCAAGCAGTTTAAATGTATCTAAATAATTACAGGTTCCATAATACTGAATTATGATAACAAGAACATAATTTAAATTTTAATTGCATAATCTAGAATTTAATCACTTCTAAGCTTACACATAGTTTAAAATATAAAAACATTCCATAATATTCACATTAATCCTACAGATGTTTGTACAACAGTATAAGAGACAATGCCTGTAAGATCAGTAAGTCTGTCATGTATACAATAACACTTAAAACATTCTTTTACTACAATGAAATGATATCTAATAAATCTAATAACTTATTTTGTTTTATTTCAAGAGGGATATTCATTTACTACTGTATAGCTAGCATTACTTCATGATCTCTCCTATATTTTTTTAAGGATGACAATATCAGTTTTAATACAGTTTTCTTACTGCGCAAACAACATGATACAGTTATTTTGAAATATTGTGAGGCTCTAATCTATTAATTAAATTATCTGTAATAAAAAACTGTAATAAAGTGCAGCCTTAGGCAACAGATGCCACTAAAAAACCTCAATAACTAGGGACTATCACATTTTCATTCAATAAATTGATCGTTGAATTTTATAATTTATATTTTAAAACACAAGATAAAAACCAACTAAATTAACAAATAAAATTAAATTGTGGTTATTTAAGTTACCTAAATAATATTAATATTAATATTCCTTGGTCATGTTTGTACAATTTAATAAACCGGTCTATATTATTGTTATTCAGTTATTTTAATCGATTGTTTGTATTGTTTTTATTAAATGAAGAATTTGATATTACAATTCATTTAAATTTTCCGTGATATGATTTCAATTTATTAATTTAATGTTTCATGTAAAAATTAAAACAACAAGAAGTAACTAATTTTTGGAGAATTAGTAAATGGCGATAAATGAGGATATTGTGTGAGACAAGCAATTGATGAAAGTTCCTGATGATCAAGAGAAGTTTGAGAGTTAAAAAGAAATTAAAAATTGTAATGTGTTATTTATTATATATTAATTCTTGACTCATACGATTACTACATAGTATCGAAGTTGGAAACTAATCTTCAGGACGTAGTTTAACTTATATGATATGAATTTTGACAACCGTTCCACATCGCTTCTTCTTAAGTGCCCTCTAATAACATTCAAGAAATTCAACTTTCATCAGCTGTAGGCCATTGGAAGAAATGAAATTTGCAATATCTTGAACAGTAATTAAATGATGATACCCGACGAACTGAGAGGATTAAATTAAATAAATATTACAATTTGTTAACTTACTCCAGGAATTTCAGAGTACGATAATATCAATTATAAATACGTAAACTTTCGATTACAAAAACTTCGTGATTCTTAGTTATTTACAATCAATTACTGATAGCTCTTTTTAATGTATCGAATAACAATATTGTTCCAAATTAATTACAGCAAAAGTAAATTCATTTGTACCAGTATTTCAGTACACTGCTGGTGTACATGTCACAACTTGTCAGAACATGTTTATCCTTATAAAATATTATATAGTATACATGTTACATTATTTTGTTTGTTCTATTTTATAAATACACAAAAATCTGCATAAGCTTTTTATTCGTCATTGCATTACTACATTTTTTAGATATAAAAAAACGTCTGACCTATACTATAATTTTTAAGTATATAAAGTAAAGAAGTAATAAAAGTAATTCGGCACAACCTGTTTGGTGTTTTAAAATTAGTTTCGACAGAATATATTAATATTATTGGCATCAGGGATATTATATAGTGTTGTTATCCTAGAAAATTAAAATACATTATTTATTGGTACACTTGCTAACAAAACTTGCTTATAAGTAAAACATTGTTTATTAAATAGATTTAATTTGTTCAGTATTTAACATTTATAGCAAACAATTACTGATTTCAAAATTACTTTATATTAGCGATCAGAAGTTAACTACGGATTTGCGTTGTCCACCTTTTATTTACGTTATATTTTAAAACTATATCTAATCAATTCAAAAATGAACATATTGATCTTCCATACAGACATAAACTAACTTATAGGCTATGCAAAGTTACGCATAACTAGAAAGATCCCCTATATTGTTAACCTATATAAAATAAGGTAAAAGTACTGAATAATATAGGTAACAAAAGGTTAAAATTTTTTACTCACCTTATTTGTCGCATACCCTGGTTGTAGATTGCACTTCGGTTTGCCACAAAAATAATCCATTAAAACCCAAACGAAATAAAAAATCAACACACTAGAGAAATATTCGATTACTCATAAATATAAATGAAAACATGATGAACTAGGTTCTCGCCATCCAATTCGTTCGATAAATGTTTGGTTTTCTAAATAAACCAATCCGCGGTTTATTTTTCTCGGAAGAATATAGTATTATAATAACTTTGTGATGGTTATAATATTTAAGTTTACATGTATATAAACGTCAAGTAAAACTCGTCGAACAACTTCAAATTACTGCTAATTTTTCACTTTTTTATGTGACTATTCCACATCTCCTCAATTTAATTTCTCACTCCTAGGACAGATTGTCTAGGTAAAGAAACAGAAAACCGTGAACACATCAACAGCAAAGCGCCAGAACTTTATCCATGATTTGTAAACAATGGAAGAATAAACCTTGATTAAAGTGTGAATAAAATAAAAATTGTAGATATATAAATATTCATGAAATGCTTCTTTTATTAAAATTAATTGACATTACTATTCTATAATCATGAATTGCTTTTATGGTTATAGAAATAGTACTTGATTGTAGGAAATTGTGATCCACCGGTGTTTTGAGGTTTACATACATTTTATAAGTATATACATACACACATATATATATATATATATATATATATATATATATATATATATGTATCCATTGATGGATATACACTGTACATGCAGTGTACATACACTGGTAGATTAGATATGTGATGGATGTTGTGTTATACTCGTATACAGTGTATAATATATTGTGTTACGTGGACGGGAAGTTGGAGAGTTAGTGATGAGTTTATGAGTGAGAGCTTTGTCTTTTATATATAGAGATTCTCACTCTTAACAAATACACAGTATCTTTTATAAAATCATTGTGACGTTAAAATTATTTGTATTTTTAGGCCTATCGTAGAGTTTATATATTATTATATTTAGAAACCAAAAACAACTGAAACATATTCTGATGTACCACTAGAGCTAAGAGGTATAAATTCCTTAAGTTTTTAGTATATTTGCCACAACCCAGACTTGTAATGACGTGAGTGTATGTTTTTAATTTATCTATCTCTAAAATATTTTTAAAGGCAAAAGATTCAGTATCGATAAAGAACAAAAATGTTTCCTAAGAATGTTAAAAATCTTATGAAATGATATAACAGAAAATTACAAATCATGACTCCCACCGGAAATAAAATAAAATATGAGTGTTCTAGTGTCACAAATCTTTTTCATCAAGAAATAATACTCATATAAGTCAATTTACGGGCTAGATACAAGCAATTCATCAAATATGTCTACAGATCTATATATGTAGA
This sequence comes from Homalodisca vitripennis, assembly GCF_021130785.1. Taxonomy (NCBI): domain Eukaryota; kingdom Metazoa; phylum Arthropoda; class Insecta; order Hemiptera; family Cicadellidae; genus Homalodisca; species Homalodisca vitripennis. The sequence goes on along the minus strand of NW_025782935.1, from coordinate 19,169 downwards.
ATAAAATCTTCGCAGCACAAAATTCGTTTGTATCACAAATTCTCAAAAAGAAATTACACGTAAATAGTCCCAAAATGTCACAAAATATTTTACAGTACTAAAAATAGACCCGTATATAGTACAAAAAAATTAATATTTCTTAAATGTATGGTAGGGAAACATAGCGCCAATTTAAGAAATATTTTATCTTAATTCATTTAAAACATAACCTGATGTAAGTAAAACCTAGGTTAACAAAATCTTTTAGACGAATAACGTTTACGAAAAATATCCCCCAATATCTAAGAATTCCCAGATCCATTTAAGACAGAGAATTAAAAATTATGTAGACGAAGTATTTGGAGGGTCAAAACATAAACGTATGTGTAAAACAATTTGATCTTTTTATCGTCTAGCCTAATATTAACTATATAAAATTATAAAAAAAATATCAAAAATAAAGATAAAATCACAAAGAATAACTTAAGTACACCAAGCAATCAGAAACTGTGGGACACAGTGTAATTGCATTTTTAAAGTAATATTGCCGCAAAGTGATTCTGATTAGACTAAGCACAATTTATTGTAAAATAGACCTCTCAAAAACTTATAAAATATGTCCTACAAAGGCTCTAGCTAGGGTAAAATATTTTTAATATTTCAGCGTAAATTTTGTGACATGGATCTTTAATGTACACCGATTTCATTTTTATTAATGATATGTTAGAAGTGTCTGAAACCGAAAAACAAAACTAATTTCGGTAAAGTTAGTATAGTAATTTACACACCACTTCCCTCCTTCCGAAAATCGAGCTTAGGAAGGCGCGTTCTTTGATTTATATATAGTAAACAGTAAGTTTGGTTTTAAAGAGTTGAAAATGATGTAGAACAATTTTGAGAGAGTTGGTATCCAAATGGCACACCTTAGTTTTTTATCAGATTCAGATTTTATAAAATATTTAATCATAAGATTTGCGCTGTGGTCTGAGTTAGATTTTTATACACATACTTAGCGTAGAATCCATTTGGTCAAAAGCGTACAGCGATTCAAAATTACGAAACCACACTCCCTTTGTGTTTGGACGGCAAAGCTTATTTTCTTCAATAATTTGCCAAGAGATTAGGAAACAATTTTGATTAAACGGAAAGTAAACAATGTTCGCCGGTTGATTGCGTCGGGACCGCGTCAGCCCCGCATCAAACATGGAATGTTCTGTATCAGCAGTGTTTGTTGGAACGGAAGTTACACAGAGACCGCGGTTGCAAACATGACGTCAAGTCCACGTGATGGTACTAACACACTTGTCCAGTAAACATTAATGTCAATTTATACAGGAAACGTTGTAACTCACTATTTTGGTAACATATTTGAAAATACAGATACTTGGCCTCGACTAATGAATGGAAGTTTAATTGAGGGGCAACAGCAGCTTTAATTTAAATTCCATTATATTATTTTCCCCTGAATAATTTAACTTTTTAACATAATTAATTACCAATATTAATGGCTTAAGATGGCTCTCACAGTAATTTTATCAAAAATTACCAAAATTGGGACTTCCGTAACAGCAATTCTCTTACAGAAACATAATATTGTTCATTTGCACTCATTCATCGCCATTGAGCCCCACTTTAATCCAGGTTCATTCTAATGATTATATGGTCTCCAGGTTATTGCCAAAAACTCATCTACATTATAAAATGCACATGACGTTAAACAACGTTTCAAAATAAGTTTTAAACGTCTTAAGAATTTGGGAACTACCAACATAATATAATAATCTACTGATCAATGATATAAACATTCGAAATCTTGCGAGGGTAAGCGTTCATGAATCGTTGTCCTGTGTCTCACAGTGCAGCAGTTCTCCCTGTCTCGGGTTCGAGTATATGTCTCCGCCATTGGTCAATGTACATGTTGATACACAATATAATGAACGAATATAGAAGCTTGGCAGAGTCAACAGTTGCAAACTTTTGAAAACTGGCCTGCACGACTCTCTGAACTTCAATGTTACCAGTTTACGCAGATTGGTCGTTTTTCGAAACTTAAACGCTCTCACTTAACTGTTCTTTGATGCAAACACCCCACAACACTAGTCTGTAAAAGAGGTTGGGATAAACCAAACCATAAAAGCCCGTTTTCATAACCTGAGTAGAGCAGTATATGGCTAAGTACCTCAAAACATGAATACCTGAGGTTAATTTGGGAGTAGACGTGGTCTACATAAGCGTTCCATGCCAAGACTCGATCTAAGTGAATTCGTTCTATCGACCACCGTGGAACAACACTCGAAGTCCATCAAACGCAAATAAAAACTCAAAACTTTGGATTTTGAAGAATTTTTTTTTCTGATTAGATGCTGTGTAAGACGCAGTAGTTGCTGACACAAATAAAGGCGTTTCGTTCCAAAACTGAATTTCAAATTGCGTTGCACTAAAGAGTCGTATCTTCTGCATATTGCACGACTGCACCGAGTGTTAGAGATGATGATTTATGTCATTGACATAAAGCAGGAGGAGAACAGGAATGGCAATAAGCTATTGAGGGATTTCATAGCTCATCTTCGTGGAATTTGAAATGTGATTTGAAATTTGGACTTGAGTTCTATGACTTGAACATTAACTAAAGCCACAAGAGAGGCACGCCTCGAAATCCATGGGATTCTAATTCGTACAGTAGCGTGGAGTGGTCAACGCAATCAAAAGCTTTGGATATGTCAAAGAATAAACCTAAGGCGCGATATGGATATTCAACCCGTCCACCAATTGTATCGACAAGACTCACGATTAAGTATATTGCCAATTTGCTCTTTCTAAATCCAAACTGGTCGTTTGGATATAGTTTTTCGAATATTTTTCTTGATACAGAGATGAGATCGCAATAATGCAGAACTATTTAGGAAAAATTACAATTCTACTACAGTTCTATTGCGCTGAAAGAGCTGTAAGTCCAATGTCGGCTGCTATCTGATGGACGCAAAGCATGTGGACAGATGTGTTTGTCAAACGCTTTGGTACTGCAGACGGATGATGAGCATTTCTTGGGGCACAATCTAACATTCTTCGTTACTCATTCGTTCTAACATCTAATGATAACTAATGTAGTATTTATTAATCTGAATTGACCGTTAGAACAGAATACCACATCGTCTCAGTGTTAAATGTAAAATGTATATCAGCCGAAAATCTATTTGTAACATGATACTTATATGCCCGTATAACAAACAACATCATGTTACTTTTATTTGTTCATACTATTTCGTTCATAGAATAAATCATAAGTTTTGTCTTTTTTGTGTGTTAATCTGGAGAAGACATGTCAACATTAACGATTACTTATTTTTGTATTATTTTCAGTGCGCTTCGTATTATCTTAACATCGTATAAGTGCGCGTTGGCATTAATTTATCATTTCAGAAATAAAGAGGCTTAGACTTTTAGAATCCCAAACGCATTTATTTTAGTTTTAGTGTTGAAATTCGACTTTAATCAATTAGCTCTAAGGTTTGATTTGAAAGAATTGAGAGATCCACAAGCTTAAGGTTCCTCATCAAACAAAATAAATAAAGAGCTTATGAAAATAATTTCATACGCTGCCAGATTCTATTATCGATCCTAAAAATGAAACATATTTGTGCTACAGTTGCTGGAGGTAACACGGTAACACATCTGTGTTCTGCTCGCAAACTATAGATATAATGAGACAGGTTGTCAAACATTGTCATGATGTGCCCGCAGTTAACGACAAACACCGTGAGGCTGTTAAACACTGTCAGAGCCTGCTGATACAATACTCGTTATATGTCCCCACATGAGTAAGGTTTTGAGCGAAACAACATTACTTACGTATACAATCTTATGAGTATGTTCAAATAAAAAATGAACATACTCAAATATGTTAATATGAGTATGTTGGTATGTTTGGATAATCCAAAGATTAGAATATTTGCTGTTGTATCTACTTATTCATCTGTACGCTATTTCATCGCTTTGATACGTATGGTAGGTGGAAATATTATATTGAGTTAATCAATCTTCAAAGGCTATTAGGATTTGAACTGTCACTTCTATAAAAAGGTCACTTAATTTTGTGTGTCCTACAGAGAACGATAATGATTCAGATTGGTATTATGGATACAGTAATCATGTTATTATGGAAAACAGTTAGGATTAGGTATCTTGGATACTGATATTTACGAGGTGTGATCAAAAAGTTCCAGGACTTTTTATATACTATGGGAATGCAATGTCTCACAGCGATGCGGTTGGGCAGCATTTTATTTCCCTTGACCTCAGCAGTAACACTGCTGTGTTTTCAGATCAATCATAACTTCACTGAAAGTAACATTATCACAGTTTGTTTGAGATTAGTTTTATAGAGTTTGGCTATTTTTTCGTTTAATGAAAGTGAATGTGAAAGAAGAGCACTTGTTTGTGTGAAGTTTTGTGTGAAACTGAACAAAACGTTTTCTGAAACCTTTTTGATGTTACAAGAGGCTTTTGGTGAAGAATGTCTAAGCCGATCATGCTGCCATCAGAGGTTCAAGAGGTTTAAAGATGGCCGAACATCCACAGACGACGATGCTCATTCCGGACGCCCTTCAACGTCAATTCAATGATGACAATGTTGCTAAAGTGAACACTCTTGTACGATCAGACCGTCGACTAACAATCCGTGAAAATGGCAGAAGAGTGTAACATTTCATTTGGGTCATGTCAGGAAAATTTTAACTGAAAAACTTCAAATGCGTCGTGTTGCAGCAAAGTTTGTGCCAAAACTGTTGACTGAAGACCAAAAGCAACACCGAATTCATGTTTCTGAGGAACTTCTTCAAAAGGAAAATGACGACGAAAAGCTTGTTGGATAATGTCATTACGGGAGACGAGACATGGGTTTTTGGTTACGATGTGGAAACAAAAGCCCAATCATCACAATGGACATCAAAAGGCTCTCCAAGACCCAAGAAAGCACGTCAAGTCGAATCAAATGTGAAGGTCATGCTTACGGTTTTCTTTGACTGTAAAGGTGTCGTCTACTATATGAATTCCTTCCACAAGGTCAAACAATTAATCGTTTTTGTTTATCTTGAAACCCTCAGAAAATTGCGTAATGCTGTGAGAAGAAAGAGACCTGAGCTGTGGCAAAGTGGTGATTGGGTCCTTCACCATGACAATGCTCCTGTTCACTCTGCATTAGTTATCCGTGACATTTGTGTAAAAAACGCAATGACTCATTCCTCAGCCGCCCTACTCACCTGACCTGGCTCCAGCAGAATTTTTTCTCTTCCCGAAGCTCAAGAGACCCCTGAAAGGACCAAAGATTTCAAACAGTTGACGAAATTAAAGAAAAAACGACGGAGCTGCTAAACACCTTTACAAAAGAAGAGTTTTCTGGGGCCTTTGATCAGTGGAAACACCGGTGGGAAAAGTGTGTAGCTGGGAAGTACTTTGAAGGAGACAAATTCGAATAACCTGTATGTTGTATGAATAAATGTATAAAAATTCAGTCCTGGAACTTTTTGATCACACCTGGTATATCCGATTGCAGAAAGCAAGCAATGGAGAAAGGCATGGGAACCTATTATTTGATGAAGTTGACAATGCAAATAAAATAATCGTAAAGTTAAAACAAGAGGGTTTTTTTTACGAGATTCTGTGACGATAAAGTCAGTTCACTGTGTCCATTTCTCGATAGCTTTAAAATAATACGGCTGAAAACAAAGGCTACCACAAGGCAAGATAATTCTTATTTTCGATTTCCTGCATTTTTACTAGCAAAAACATCTTAGCAAAAGCGTAGATAGAATATCAAACATCCGAGGTAGAGTAACAATCAGAAATATTCTTCGTAAAGCATATTAAGCGTAGACAGACATTGTTTTTTTTACCAGCACCAAGTGTGAGAGAAGCATGTGTTTTCGAAATAACTGGAAATTTATTTCTGTGGTCCTTTAGTTTTACGAGAAAAGACCGCACTATGGATATGTCTTTACACTTGGCTGTGTTACCGAGCAGTCTATTTGGAACTCAAATCATCTTTGTCTAATGATGCCTTTATCCAGACTACTTATGTATATAGCTAATTCATTAACAAAGTCACTAAACAAGAGAATAAAATGATGCTACAAGATCAGAGACTATATCTGAAAAAAGTGTCGCAATCAATAATTAGGAAAGTTAATTTAGCAAGCAAAAAAGGAAGCAGAGAGGTAGAATGAATTGAAATTGTATTTATTGAAAATGAAAATTCTAAGAGGATTGATTGGAAATTGCCAAAGGCTGAAAACAAGATAAGTTGAAGAGATGGCAAGGCAAGACTTGTTAAATTGGCAACAGCTACATGAGTAATGTCCTGATCAATTTAAAGAATTTTCCTTGATGAAATATTTACCATAAAAGGGCAAAATGCAGATAAAGAGGAAAGTAAAACTCAAAGGAATTATAAATACGTTAATCCTAGAATTTTACCACTTAAATGGTCTAAATGTGAAAGAACATTACAGCTATCAAGAATATTTCTTAAATAACTGTTATTACTTTCCTTAATTTCTTGACTTAATTTTGAAGATTAATACAGTATATTCTTGTCATACTTATGTTAAATATTCTTTTTATTATTTTGTAGTGATTAAAAGTTTGTATAATCTCGTGTCTGCGTCGATAGTTGTTCTACATCAAAGGTAAATAAAAAGTTTTCGTTATTATCTTGGTTCCTAACGCTACAATGATCATATGTTTAAAAAGATTGTGATACAAAATTTTGGCAAAATTTTATTTGAAAAACTTTTTCATGCGCGTAATCTATTTTGACATATCTTGCGTATGGTGGTTAGCGATCAGTGCTCAACCATATTTACTGTAATGCATGATCAACCGTGAATATATGTAAATAATTGATCAATTCGTTGATCAAACCTACCTTGAATTTTGAATAATTTGTATTACTTATCAGTTAATTCATTGTATTTAATAATATATTACATTGTTAAGCAGCTGTACATTTCTTACTATTTAAATTAAATTGCAGTGAAAACTTATGTCTTTTAATAATTTAAAGAACAACATTATTAAGAACTGATCATCGTCAACATTTGGAATTTCTGTAATTTCTTTTCGATCATCATCATCTTTGTTGCCCTTAATCGTTTTTCCAGATCTTCCAGAATTTCAGGGTCAAATGTACTCTCTTCCTCACAGACAATTTGCAATGAAACTGCATTGAAGCAAGCTTGTTCATTTACTGGCCACAAGCTAAATTGCATTGCAATCCCGATGTTCTACACCCATTCTTAGAATAAAAAAATAACGTACTAGTAATTATTTTACCAAATCGGGAGCTGGTGGTAATATTGTTGTCATTGGTTCTAGGAATCCATTTTTAAACATCCAACTCCATTCCTGGGGTTCAAAATCATGTCCTAACCATTTTTTAACTTTTCAATAGACATGAGTTACGTGCTGACGAGCTGCTGTACTTTCCGGTTGAAGATTAGATAACTGGAGGACTGGTTTGTGAAATTGTTTTTAGATTTAATGAATGAACTGAGTATATCGAAGATGATCGATATTATTCTCAGATTTTGGAGCCTTGAATATCGCTGTGAATTCCATTTTCTTATAATTGATGGACAGGGCAGTTTCCTTGTAGAAAAAACTTGAGCTAGTTCGTCAGAATTGAAAACATCTGTCAAGTTGATGAAAATTGTTCCTTTTTGTAACAGCGCAATTTTTATCACATCCACTGAATGCATTTAAAAATAAAAAAAGTTTTTATACAATGGGAATATTCGTAAAAGCTTTCTGTAGAACAAATATATCGTTTGACATTGCCTATTTAAAACAAAAATGTATTCTTAATGTATTTTAGCGCGTTCAATATACATAATTCATTATCATAATCACACATGTATACTTAAATGAAGGTCGTATTATATACTTAAAATCTACCTTCAACAAATTAACACATGCAATAAGTATTTCAAACAACTGTACCTTGTATATCAGACCAAACTGTGAGAAATTGACTCCAGTAAGCTGGAATGAGGTCTAGGAGACCTGTCCCAAGTGCCGCGATGGACCGCACGTCACAAGAGACCATAGACGTGACAGTTGAGACCATGACGTAAGGTAATATTTACATATGAGTAATAATTTATCATTTTTTATAATGACGGCCGTATTAGAGTATGGAGAAGAAGAAAATGACTGAGTGAATGAAGAACGAGTTCGGGGAAAATAACAATCGATGAGCAAACTAACCCCTTAGTGGTCTGAAATGGTAGTTTAACAGCTCACCGTTACGTGGATGAGGTGTTGGACGTCCAAATTCATCCGAGAGCAGAATGAGCATATCAAGATTTCGTACCTAAGTAAGACGAAGCCCCATCACCTGCAGAGAGAGTAGTTCGACAGTACTGGGGCGTACCATACCATACCAGTATTGGAGCGGCCTGCTAGCAGTCCAAATCTAAATACAGTTGAAATCGTCTGGGATCAACTATGAAAAAACATCTGGGGCCGGCCAAACCAACCCAGATCTTTGGATGAGCTGCAAATAGAGTTACGAGAAGAATATGTGCGATTGCTTCAAGACAGCCTCAGCCGACTCATTAGAGCCATGAGAGCTTGTAGAGAATACAAGCAGTTACCTCAGCCTGAGGAGGTAACACGAGTATTGAGAGTGGAATTTCAAAGAACAGATTATCGTTCATTAAACTTAAAATTTAATAGTTTTACTTTTATTTTTGTGTTTTGGGCGTTCATTAACTAACTTAAATTAGAATTTCAAAATTAAAAAAAAATATTCTGTACTTGACTACTAGTATGCGCCTTTAATTACAAAAAATAAGTGTTAGATATCATTTAATTAACTAAATGCAACCTATTAAAAAGGGATCCTTTAATTTTGTGTGATGAGGTATGCAGTTCGCCGAGAACTTACAGTAAACAGTACATTTAATATGTTTATACAGTCAATGATAGAAGATATCCGGCGCTATACGTTTTATGTATATGATTAAAGAATGGTAGTCGTCTAGCTAATGGGGACTGCTTTTAGGTAAAAGAACCTATTGGAGAAGTTTGCGGCGTCGAAGAGGATGTGTTCCAGTTAGAACACTACGCTTTTCTCTTATAAGGATTATTAACCTGAGGGTTATCAATATAAACACAATAAATATCAATATAAATAAAAGAGATCAGTTTGAGGTGTCTGTAACAAGTAAACAAAGTTATTTCTACAGTCTATTATATTAGTCTTGAAAATCCCATACAAACAAGCAATGACACGAGATATCGCAGGACAAAACACGTACAGTTTTAAAGTAGCTCTAACATATTTGGGTGTTTATAGCGCTGTAAGTTTTATACTTGTCAACATAAACTCTTTTTAAATCAATTTTTTGCTCGAAAATAATAAAATGAACATTGACAGCAACATATAATGGCAGTAAGAGCAGTATGTTCTGTTAAGTGGATGTAGTACACACATAACTCTCAACTAAACAGATAATTTGTCAGATTGTGTTATATGGGGCATATAGTGCCTGATTTACGATTATAATTAATTATATGAGTACAAGATACGTCCTAGTCGTAACTAATAGGCTGCACCTAGTATTAGAATATACGAGTACATTGTTACGTTATGTTCTAATTTTAGGCAGTATAGCCTACAGCTGTTTTAAATAAATGAAATCTGTATGTAAAAAATAATAGTTCTTGGACATGTAATTTGAGTAATACTTAGCAAACAAAATAGACAAATAAGTGTTTACTGAATGATAAGGATTTGTGTTTTATCTTTGTTTAGATAAAACTATAAACTATATTTCTACAAGAAGAGTTTACTGTGAATTAATGCTTCAATGTAATTTAGCTTCAAGTAGCATATTTGGCTGAGCCTCAGCGAAGCCTAACTTTCGTGAAGCCGAAAAAATGTATTTCTGTTAATTTTCCGTCTGTCCACACGATATCTCGAAAACGAACTGACCTATAGGCTTTACAATTTTGAATGAAGCTTCGGTTTTAATAGAAACAACATTGAGTCCAATGATGGTGCATTTCACTCGATGGAATTTGGCTGAGCGTTAGGGAATATTATTACATTAGTCTTACGGGCATCCATGATGGCAATCAGAGAATATCAGAATAAATAAACTTGTAAACAGCCTGAGTACAATCATATTGGTTTTCAGCACGCTTTGTTTTTTTACAGAGTCACAAGAACAAAAATAATAGGATGAAAAGTCAATGTAATAAATCGGTGACAAGATTTGATTTCAGTGCACTATTGTGTTGTAAAACCCTCCCTACTTCAATGAAACTTTTATTATTCGAACACTGCTATGAAAGTCAACTTAATGAACAAAAAATGTGAATGTATTATGTAGCAATATATCATCTCAAACAAGATATCATCTGTAACCTGTAATTTGGTTTGGAACTTTCTTTCTATATAGATCAGAATAAGTTCTATTATGGTGTATTTCTAACCATGGGATTTGGCTGAGCGTTATTGAAGCGTGTTACCCTTGATTGTGAATTTTTCTGAAAAAAATCTCCAATGCTATAAGTTGTTTCCATTTGAAATCCCTCGTTTGTGCCACCTGGCGGCTAACGCTAGAAACACACGTTATTAGTGACCGGCTAGGAGCGCGAAGTGGAGTCTCGTAGATCTAGTTTACCTAATCTGTCAGCGCCCACAGTGTAATAATGCGGAAGCACAGGTAGACAGAGCCGAGCAGTTCCGACAAACCCCGAACACTTGCGGGTTGGCGAAGAGTTAGGAGAGGGAGAGCGGATGGGTAAAGCGATGGTTGCCAATCTGGTGGCGGGTACGCGAACCACGTAAAACCGTGTATACTGGCTGTTCACACCCGTCCCGTATGGATAATATATATTCTCATAAGAATTAATAATCAAGGGTATCACTCAAGAGTCTGACACAATATCTCTTTTGTCTGCCTGGTGGATGTATACATTCGTCTTCTGTCTGATTGATTTTTTAAATTGAAGTAAATAATCCAACATGGCACAAACCTTCCCAAAATTTTCTTATATAATACCATTATTAAGGACATGATATGGCTTCTTAAAATAGTGTCGTTGTCTGTCCATCTGTGCGTTAACACTTGGTAGATAGTTATTACAGAACCGAATTCCACGCATAAACCACGGTATTGCCTTAACAGTCTGAAGGAAGGTAGTTTACAAAATACACACCCATGGTAAATGACTTTAAGAGCTCCATAACGAGACCAATGCCAAATTATATGCTGCGCGGTCAAGAATAAAAGTTCTCAAAAGCAGTACACCTATCTTAAGTCTTTTAAGTTATAAATTTGCAAAATTTACTTTTTACTTGTAAACCGCAAAAAAGCCAGTACTCCTTTCGTTTTTATTGTTATAAAAATTTGAGGTTATTGTTTTTAACCTTGCTCTATATTTATAAACGCAGAAATAAACAACCTAATTGTAACTTGAGCTATTGTAGCTCTGCCAGTTAATTTATAGTTAATTTCAAACTTTGGTATCTATCTAAAATCTTTGATCCGAGAGTAGGTTCCTCTTGGTCTAAGGAATAGCTCTATTTACTTCGGGGTCAAACTTTCAAAATTAAAGATAAAACAAAATGTCATAATTTTTATATTGGTCCTATGATAGCAACGAGACACCTAAGAATAATCTAACTTGTAAACCAAACTAGAATAACCAATTACACTTAATCATGTGACTGTAACACACGTGATGAAGTTAAATTGTAGAACTGGTTGATAAGATTTTCGTTACGTTCGGTAGGGTAATTCAATACTCCATTGTCTCGATTTAATTATACTACGATTTGTTAGCAAAGTTTTTTCAATAGCCTTGTCTTTTGCCAGCCTCGAAGTATTACCAGGAAAACACATGCATCGCCGGCTACACCTTCTCGATGTATACCATGTTCTTTCTCATGGCCCTTTGGTAACATTTAAAGTACAATGACGTTGTTAGCTGAATTACAAGTACCACAGTTTTGTGATCTCTCAACTCCCAACTTGAGAATTATTCTCCATGGCACTCAGAAAATGGTAAAAAAATTTTAACCACGGCAATCACAAAGCTGGTACAAGGCGAAAAAACCAACTCAGCATAAAACAAAATATCGACTTTGATCTTACTATTTTTTTATTTGATTTTGGTAAATGATATTGTGCATACGTATCGCTCACGTAACGTTAATCTATTTTAACAGTGCTCATGTCGTGTCATAAATGTTGTCAACTTATCAGTGTTATAAAAATAATTTGCGTTACTCTGTTGGAATTTTCACTTCCCTGACTCTTATTAATACTAAAATTTCATCTTCCGAGATTCGACACATAAAGGTTTTTAAGAGAGATAGCTACGTGAATTGGCTATTAATTTATCTACCGTATAGGACCTGCCACCAGAAACACATTGCTTACCATAGATCTATCTATTTATATACTATATTGGCACTTTATCATCAAAATATTATTTAACGGAACAAAACTGCTAGCTATTTCTCTCGAAGTTAAACACGTCAGAATATGACCTATAAAAAATGAAAATAACGTAATCAAATCATGTATTTTTTTTTAATTAATCGTAAAATAAAATAACTTCTTTTCTGAAAAAATGTTTGGCATAACTTTTTATAGCAGCTCAAACCGTACGTAAACATCTATATGTTGTTCAATACTATTAGTTATGAGGAAAAATGTAAAACAATAGACCAAAATAGTTATCCTGCTACTACTCGATTCTCATTGTTCTTACTACCATGTAAAACTCAGGCACTCGGTGTTGGAATGGCGAGCGATACTGGGGCCAGGCCAGATGGGAGGAATGTGATACTGTACATGTCACAACATGTCAGGGCCAGCACAAGCGACATGCTCTGGCCTGTCACCGCGGCTGACAGCTGCCGGCAAGATAACAGTCTGGCTCTCCGTCGCGTGTGTAACGTGACATTGCAAACTACAGCGATCCTGTGAAAATAGAAACTATACAATTATTTATGCTGAAAGTGTTAGGATTGAGACATTGCCTTGTCAATTATATAACAAAAGACAACAACGTAAGGAATGAAACCATTTTGAATAATACCTGAATCCAATCAGTTTACTTCTTTTTCCCTTCTAATTTTTCTGAGAAACATATCAAAATTCTCTCACTGGTGTTATCCTAATATTAATTTAAATATAAATTGTAAATTTATATTTTAGACCGAAGCTTACTTTTTAAAAGCTCAAAAACCTAAATTCTGATTTGAGAGTAATCAATTTGTATTGATTACATCCTCTCTTTCCTAGACTGAGATCAAAATCCTTGATATAATTCCAATCAGTTCAGCGGCATGATTACTCTTCCTTCCAATCGTTATACAGACGTAAATTAGACTCGTACTTTAATAATTATTCCGTCAGATCCCCTTTCATTTTCTATAATAGCGTGTTTTTAATAAATAAAATTATTTAAATTAAACGCGATCGAATTTCCTCAAATTCCTACCCACCCCCCTCCTCCCACACAAAATGAAATATGCAATGATCAGTTTTATACATAAACTATAAAAAGACTCGGTTCGAATTACCTCAAATAACCTACCCTCCCTCCCCCCACACAAATGAAATATTAAATTATCAGCTTTAGGCAAAGACTATAAAAAGACACGATCGAATTACCTAAAATCTTTACCCTCCCTCCCCCCCTCCCACACATAAATGAAATATGAAATGATCAGTTTTAGATCATCGAATTCGCGTCTTGGATACGCCACTGGTTTCCTGTTAAAGGTGAAAGATCAAAAGAATTGGTAGTATTAAATACGTAGTGGCTTTGTAAATCGTTAAGGAAATTTCTAATTAAATAAAATATTTAGTTCATAATTTTTAAAGGAACAAGTAATGAAGTTGAAGGTTTCCAAGTCTGAAGTAAGCTGTAACATTAGACACAGAATGGAATGGTGATAATATCAACTGTATGTAAGCCTGAACCAACCCAGTATTAGAACTATAATGGCAGGGGAACAAAACCAAATGTGTAACAGCCTAACAGCATCAACCCATTCCACCCTGACAATGGCAGCTTTCAAACGGCACACACAAGTACAAAAACGTCACTAACTACACCCGCCATATAATCTCAATTGTGGAACTTTTTACAAACTCTCTGAGTGCAGAATTTGGTTCTGTTTAAAATGACTTCTGAGTTCACACAGGCAGAGGTCACTGAAAACTTATTTATTTTAGTTGATCACTTACATCTTTTTATGGAATTGACAGCAATCGTAAAAGCTATACGTATATCTCTGTAAGACTATATTTTGTGACACCGCGCCGACATTTTACTAATTAATACATGTAATTTCAGATCTAATGATGCCGTTTGGTTATAATGCGATTACGCGTTTATACCACCAGTTTGTCGCTCAATTTTTATTGGTTTATTTATATAAGTAGTTTTGTTGCCTCTTGATTTCATTCAGATCACTTACATATTATTCTAGGATTGTTCCTAAACCTAGTCGACGCACAGATTACAAAACGACGTGCAATTGTACTAGGAGCAGGAGCATCGTGAATGTGACACCTCGGTGTTAACGCCCCAAAGCTTCAACAAATAAATAAATTAATTTAAACTAATATTAAACTGAGAATTCTGCGAAAATTTACATAACATTAATTTAGTGACCTACTTCTAATCACTATTTAGAATGGAAGTCAAGACCTCCACAAGGTGTAATAATGCCACCGTACACATTAAGTGCCATCCGGAATAATATAGCGAAAATATAGGCGCTGAGCCGACTTCAGAGGAAGGGGACAGGGAATTTTCCACAGCCTGCAGGTGCATTAAACTAAAGCTAACGACCTGGTGTTGCCGCAGACACGTGTAAGGAATCCGCTGACATCAGCGAAGAGCTGTGTTCAACGCAGGCCTCGAGCCGTCCAAAGTACCATGTAGTTTTGTTAATTACTGGGTGAATCGTTGGCGGCAGCACCTGATGGACAACCACCAGGGAAGAACTTGGCGCTCTGATTGGTCGGGGGCCAAGAGAGAAGGGAAGGGGCATCACTGGAGGCGATCTTAGAGCAGGGAGTCGAAAAATTGGTTCGGGATGCGGTAGATCATAATTCGGCTCCTCTCTCTACAATTCTCTAATTCTATTGTTCTAGAGCCAAATTCTAAATTTTCAATCATGTGTTAATTTTTGATTCAATTAGTTTTAATCTTTTGTTATCTTAATCTAAATCTCTAATCACAAACGTTCGAAATTAAACAAGTAAGATTTTATTCCGACTTCGCTGTTTTTATTTCTAAAGTTCGACCTTTCCTCGCCGCGAACTCAAGAACGAAGATCCCTTCTTTTGTCTCCCACTGGGCAAACTACAGGTCGGCGGCACAGACCACATCTGGTGTCAGGTGTGGGGTTGGTACAGACTGCAAGAACGTCACCAACATGCGAGATGGAGGGTGCGAGTTGCCGATCTGCTCCGTGCCGCCCTGGGGGTTAACAGACGAAGCTCGCAGGCCGCCCGGACAGAGTCGCATCTCCCGACCCTGGAAGCGGGACTGTACGCACTGCGAGCAGACCAGATGCTGAGGATGCTGAGAGGTGGCGCGAGCAGGACGAGGACTGACCGAGATCAGAGTGGGAGCATGTCGACCCCACGCACCAAGGACTGACATTAAATTGACCGTACGGTAATCGGACGAGAAATGAAGAGTGGGGCCCTGGACACTTGAAGTAAGTGTGAAACTAGTTAAAAGAATGTAAACTTCAGACTTCAGCGATACGTCGTGTGTGCACCGCGATGGGAACAGTAAATCAACCTGTGTCGGAACTGAAACGAGTGGTTTTAGACTTTCCGTTGTGGGAACATGGCAGAAGAGTGATTGGGGATCCCCTTAATACTTAAAAAAAAAATAGAAAATTTTTTCTAAGTTCTTGTATCGCTAATTGTAATTTATGTATGGTTGTTGATGCAGACTGGTAATGGCAAGGTTTTCTATAATTATTTGAACAATCCTGTTAAAACAAGTAAGCATTAGTAACTTAAGAGGAATTTAGAACGCCGAGCCAGACTGGTATCCATGGGAAGGTAATGCCGGCACCCCCAACCCCAAATACCCCTTCCTTTCAACTCCCCAACTGGACTGTGGATGCCCGGAAACAGCTCGAATAACTTCTAAATTAAAGTGAAATAACCAGTAACAAACACTATGAAGAGTGTCTTGCTAAGGGATTTTCCGGACCCCATTAGCAAGGACAGGAAAGGTGCCCATACCAGGTCTGCAGGAATTGTATTTTATTTACGTTTATTTTACTTCTTTATTCGTTGGGAAACGTAACTGTTAGTAAGGAAACTTTTGTGTCGCTATGTAAGTTGAAATGGGGTTTAGACTTGTTAGAAGCTCTAAGGCACCAGTAGAATGTAAAGGCCAGTAGGAGGAAGGTATCGGTGAGCTTCCCTGCTTCCAGGGGTAAGCGAGGTGAAAACCGTGGGGTGCCCCCAGGTCCACAAATGCCCTTAAATACCAAGTGTGGGGGGCGGAATATTGTAGTTGTAGTTTCTTTTTTTTTTTTCTGTGTTGATGTTCTTTTGTGAGGTTTGAGAGGGAGTTGAGGAGTGTGGGGACAGTGTCCTCCTGTCGTTGTCTGTTCGGAAGAACGTCAACGTTATGCCTATAAAACTAAATGATGGTTTGTGAACCGCCTTCCAGAGTCCCCCCACGCATTTACAGTGTAACGGCTATCCAGCCACTAGTTTTAAGTCTTTTCACAGGGCCCTTAAGGAATAGAGTTCAGTAATTGTTGGTTGGTGCCTTAGCAGCTTGATAGAAATTTTGTGTAAGCCTGTAACGTGATGAATAATCTGAAAATTACTATGAGAATTAACGAATGCCGTCCCAATTATATGTAACAAGTTACAACTTATCGTCAACTTTGTTATTTTAAGATTGCTATTATTACGAATTGTTGTTGTAAGATGTAGGAACAGCTTTGGGTATGCTTTATTGTATTGGGTTCGAACAGTGTAACTGTTTACTTTGAGTATCTTATAGTTTTGTATTCTAATCGACGTACAAGTGAGCTAACTCAGGATAACTCCACTATAATCTATGACAGGGGTGACAGAGGAAACCGGCCCCGAGTGAAAACCCACGAGGCTTAACCAGGATTGGGGGAGTAGCGTTCGAAATTTTACCACGAATTAGACTACCACCTATAATTACTTTGAACTTAATTGGACCATGCAGTATGTGGTATGGTCGCAAAACAATGACTTTCATTATCAAAATTTAAATCTAATAAAAAACACAGTTATCCTGGAGTGCTTAATAAATGTATCTTGTCTAAGATGGTGTGATGTTACATTGAACTGTGATGTACTTGAGTAGTTTCAGGAGCACTAATTAGTTCCCTTGTACTGTTCGCTGTATTGTTACGTTAAATACTTTTATTATAATATTGGTTTAGCTGATTATCATGCGGTTATAGAGTAAATATTTAATTGTTTGTCTACTGTTTGCTGAATTAGTTTATTAAATTAGTGATGCGATGCTAACGCATAAGTGGATGATGCTTTGGAATTGTTCATGTTTTTTTTTTTCCTTTTTTTGCGTAATGGGGTGTATTTTGATATTGTAACTTGGGTGTATTCTATGTTTAAGCCATACATATGCAGACAGGTAGTTGGATAAGAAATCTTGTAAAGAGAGAGGACCGTTGTAATAGTGAGTAAGAGAAAAGAAAAAAGGTATGTACAAATTGTTGTAAAGAGAGGAAGCCTAAGGCCGCAAGCAAGCGTCCAAACTTTAAATTTCGTGGTAAAATTCTGTCCTTATTATGAATCTGTAATGCTGAAGCCTTTCTGAATTTTTACCCTTATCAGTTTCATGCACCTACCTGTGGCATATCAAAAAAAAAATGTATACGGAGTGGCGGTTGTACGTTTGGCTGGGATGGAGGCACAACGAGAGCTCCTCGGTACTCTACGAGTACCCCATGCTGAGGGCAGCATGATCTAAGGGTGGGGGGAGTGGTGACACCTCGGTGTTTAACGCCCCAAAGCTTCAACAAATAAATTTAATTTAAACTAATATTAAACTGAGAATTCTGCGAAAATTTACATAACATTAATTTAGTGACTACTTCTAATCACTATTTAGAATGGAAGTCAAGACCTCCACAAGGTGTAATAATGCCACCGTACACATAGCGCCATCCGGAATAATATAGCGAAATATAGGCGCTGAGCCGACTTCAGAGGAAGGGGACAGGGAATTTTTCCACAGCCTGCAGGTGCATTAAACTAAAGCTAACGACCTGGTGTTGCCGCAGACACGTGTAAGGAATCCGCTGACATCAGCGAAGAGCTGTGTTCAACGCAGGCCTCGAGCCGTCCAAAGTACCATGTAGTTTTGTTAATTACTGGGTGAATCGTTGGCGGCATTCACCTGATGGACAACCACCAGGGAAGAAACTGGCGCTCTGATTGGTCGGGGGCCAAGAGAGAAGGGAAGGGGCATCACTGGAGGCGATTCTTAGAGCAGGGAGTCGAAAAATTGGTTCGGATGCGGTAGATCATAATTCGGCTCCTCTCTCTACAATTCTCTAATTCTATTGTTCTAGAGCAAAATTCTAAATTTTCAATCATGTGTTAATTTTTAATTCAATTAGTTTTAATCTTTTGTTATCTTAATCTAAATCTCTAAATCACAAACGTTCGAAATTAAACAAGTAAGATTTTATTTCCGACTTCGCTGTTTTATTTCTAAAGTTCGACCTTTCCTCGCCGCGAACTCAAGAACGAAGATCCCTTCTTTTGTCTCCCACTGGGCAAACTACAGGTCGGCGGCAGACCACAGTGAGATCAAAGTAATGAGACAACTGACAACTGATCTCAGGCCACATTTGTAGTCTTAAGGGCTTAGCCGTTTCTAGGCTGTGAGCGCAGTTTAAAAATAGGCTCTTGGTGAACACCAAAGGTAGGCGGCAATGTCAATCTGAACCTAAACTCTGGATCGTACTTTGCAGAAACCCTCAGCTTGTCGTGTCCTTGTGTGGTTTAGGCAGAGATAACTTAAAGAGATTAATACAGGTAATTGCTTTCCGTACTGGAAATGGCTCATTGTTTGAATCTTTTAAGAAAAAAGCCTACATGTCGTCTTTA
>NW_025782934.1:0-29960 GCF_021130785.1 Homalodisca vitripennis | reverse complement strand
GGGATCAATATTAGCACTACAGTCGGGGCCACCAAATTAGGCGGGTGGGTGGAATTGCGCCGTTGCCAGATTGTGCAAACATCGTGAAATAGAAGAATCCCTGAATTGTATCCATTTTAGAGCATGATGTTGTTTGCCTTCTCCTGAGATTCTGATGACATCTTACAAGTTACAAAGATGAAAATCGTATTATTGGCTTCAGGAGAGACTGCTGATGATAACGGTGTATACTTTTTGTATGTAAATACAAAAATGTAATTTTTAAATCCTAAATACCTACAAACCAATTTTAATTCATTAACATGGTGTATTAAACATTTTCAGTAAGCGAGGAAGTTTTTTTATTTGTTAGTTAGGAACATTTTTCTTGTGGCAAAGTTTTAGACAAAGGTATAAACTTTATTTTTTGTCCCAAACAAATTTTTCTCAGTTTACTAACTTCGCTGGGAAATGCGTGCAAACCTAAATTATTGAAACCAAACACGCAGAGCGATGCGTGCGCCGTGCGTATACACACAATTTATACTCAACTTGTTTTAATAGCAATACTTTACTTTCTATTATTTTTATCATTACTCAACTATAGTACTATGTATTGTAACCATAGCGAAAATTAAATAAATATTTTATGTTTAGTAAAAATAACCATGTTTAAAACAATCTGTTTTGCCTTCCTTAGCAAAATTATTTTAAATATAAACATTTTAAACACGTGTAATAATAGAAATAATAAAGAAACATTTTTAAGTAATTATTATTAAACAAAATTCAGAACGTTAACTACAACACATTTAGTTTGACTATTTAAATCACTTTTTTTAATACCCTCTAATCGTCTCCTTTTCACAGGTGTTTTTTCATTTTCTCGTGAACTACCAGCTTCCTCCATTTTTAGTATGTAACTACACTCTCACTAACTAGTCAGATAGTACAATACGACTGGCACTGGCACTGGCAGGGTGGCAAGTCAAAGCTGCAGCGTCGGCGCGCGCCCCGACGCTTGGAATAGGCAACAATGTGCACACAGCGTTGCCAATTTGTGCCTGAGAGCGACCGATTCTCGACCTTCCTCCGCTTCACCGGTCCCATACGTGGCAACAGCGCAAATCCACCCACCCGCCGTATTTGGTGGCCGTGACTGTAGTTCTCTTTCTTTTTTGACTTTAGATGTATTAAAAGTTTTAAAATTATACTAAAAAAACTTTGCGTTGTATATAGTTCTAGAGATACAACCAACAAACTAATGCTTGGTTTTGTGTTCGCCTCATATTATTATTTCGAATTAATTCATTTCAATACTGATTCAGTATTCAATCGTAGTGAATGTACTATTCAATATATTACTTGGTGTCTAAGGACAAAGATGTTTCCGTTTATAAAAGAATGCGCTGTTTATATTCTTGTGACTCAATCTGTACTCCAGGTTGGAACGACAGTTACTCTTGAGAATATATTCAGCACACTGCCAGTCAGACAGAAGGAATTTCATAGAAACCTCAAGCGTGAATTTGTAAAAATGACCCAACTGTTGTACGCCTACTGTCTTGTGTCTACTGGAGTCAAGTAAGCTGATTTCGATCATAGTAGTTGCCAGACTGGATAACTAAATACTGAGTATAAGATCTTCCTCAAGAATTTCTTACTCTTTTTCTGCCCCTCTTATGCATGTTATCCTCGACTTCTCAATTAGACTGTCCACAAAAATATTACTTTGCCTCAAGTGTATTTCTTAAACACATCTAATTACTAATCTTGCAGTTATTTTTTAGGAGTTAGGACTATATTGTCTTCTTTACGCTGTTGAACAATCACATTTTCTTTCTTCTTCTTCTTCTCTCTGTTAATATATTTCTTGAATTCTCTATCCTGTTTTATTTTTTTATGTATCAACATTACTTTCTTATGTTCTATTCTGCATTGTATTGTTTGTGTAACAATAAAATACAAGTAGAAGTAGTGGAATTTAAGTGTTCCTTTGTCAATTAAGTGTTAATTTGTGTATAGTCCAAAATAATAGTGCTGTATATATACTACAGTGCAGTTATATGTGAATTAATTCATTTTATTAATTATTGACCATTTGAAAAATCAGTTTATTTGTGGTTTCTGTTGGGTATAATCTTAACTGAAAATTCTGTTTTGAACTTGTGCTAAACATGATAAAAATGTGGAACAGTTTTAGATCAAACGTGGACATGTAAATTCTTACTCTGTTCATAAGTGCATTAAAGGATAGCAAAACAAGTGGGAACAGAATTTGTTATACACTAGTACTTGAGAACTAGCCTATAGTTTTTACTGTGCTGTGACATTTAGTAGAGTTTTTCAGCTATTCCGATAGTATTTTATGAATCAGTGGTCTCCAATTTTAATTCCTAGATCTCTCTTATATATATATATATATGCATGCTTATACAGTACTTCACAATTGTTTGTTATTAGCCAATTACACACTAGAATTGGGTGTGTTTATGTTCCAAGGCATACAGGTATGCTGGATGCATAGATGCATTTGTCAATGGATTAATACTTTTTTGATTAGTTTTCACAGCAATATTGCTAATCTTTTTATGTTAACATTCCAGAATCACATGTACAAACCAAACAAAGAAGGGAGGTCGGATGACTGTGGCGGCCACTCAGGGGTGTGTAATAGTGTCCGGGACAACATTGCGTGTGTGTTTGGCATGAAACAGGTAGTTTGCTCTAGATGTGATGCTATTCTCTATTTTAACTTCTCTTCCATATACTGTACATAGAACAAAATTGAAGGTTAAAAATTATGTATTGATTGTTGTGAGATGGTCCATCCCTGCATCTTATACTGGAATCTCATATGTTTAAACAGTTTAATAAATAACAGTAGTACTAATATTAAACAATTCAACAATAAATTAGTTTTATGTGCAAATTTTTCAAGATGAATTTAGAACAGATTTGTTGTGATGTACATAAATAAGTGTATAAGATTATACTCAATTTTGGTATGCATGTTTATTGTCATCATTTACTTCTGTAAAAAAATCTTTTAAATCGCCTTTCAATCTTTAAAATATTTACATAGCATTTATTTTTGCAGTATGAAAACATTTTTGTATTAATAAATTTTTTAAATTTAACGATTTGTTAAATTGTTTTTCAAACTATAATAAGTTGGAACATAGACATTTTTTTGACAATGAACAACATCCAATAGAAATAAGTAGTCAATAAACATGTTAATTTCAAGATTAATAATGTTGTTACATCAGTTCAGGATTTTAAAGGTATTGTTGATTTTTTCATTCGTCCATACTACAGGGAAATTTATTGTTTTCAATTTTTAAATCAACAGTGTCATTAAAATTATCTTAGTTTAAATTTATCAATTTTAGCTAATATAAATAAGGCTAGTACCCATCTTTTTCTATAAAATGTTGTTAATATTTTTGTGATAATGCTTAAATAGGTTTTTATTACTTGATAATAAAGATTTGTTTTAAAATTATCATCAAATCAACAAATGTTTTAAATTCAATAATGCTTTGTTAGCCAATAATATGAAAAACATATTGCAGTTGGCCAGCCTGCTAGAGATGAAGACAGTGTTGCCAACCTCTGAAATGCTGGAGCAGCTGGGCTTGAAGGATGTGGACTTATCACAGTCAGTATTTGAGATGGAAGGATTCATCTCCTCATGTGCACACGGCCAAGGTCGCAGCACCAATGATCGCCAATTCTACTACGTCAACTCTCGCCCCTGTGAGCCTACTAAAGTAATTTATTTTTATCTAATTTATGTAACCTAAAGATTACTCGATTGTGCAAGATGAGCTCAATTTTCTTCCCTATGGCAAAAGTTTTTTTCTCACATCCTGTAGATTACAAGCCAGTTTCAGGATCTTAAATAGAATAATGGAACAAGTTGCAGTAGTACAGGTAGAGTCCAAAACCCTGTTTTCTTCCTAAATCACTGCTTGGAGTTATAGAGTTAATTGCAATATTGTCAGAAAGTTCCTAAAATCGTTGCTTGTCCTGAAGGGGAATCTTCTCAACCTACATTTGGGAGTATTGCTGTCAAGTACATCAACTGCTACTATGGTTGGAGCTATCTTTAATTTTTGAGATTTGAATTGTGATCCTTATAGTGGTGTTACTGATATATTTTGTGATCATCATAAAAAAACACTATGATCATTATAAGTGACAGGTGTTTACGTTTATCACAATGTTCTTCAAAAAGTTGTAATCTTCATTAGCCATGTCAGTCACACTACTGAATATGTTTTGTTTCACTCTTATATTCAGGAAATTATAAGTTGTGAAACATGTGAAAACAAACAAAGTATGTTCAGACCAGCATGGAAAATATCAGAAAACTCAAATTGTTGTAACAACTACTTAAAAATGCACCAGTACCACCTTATGGATTGCTGTTTTTTTCTGTCCATTGCATATGCTTTCTTCACCGTGTCAAATGTCTGAGATGTTGTCATGCTACTTTAAAAATTATATTTCAAAATCTGATTAATAAACAGAACTGTTAGTCGGATACAACCCCACAGCTAAAGAAAAGGAGTCACAGACCACTTCATTAGTAGTGTTCTGCAGGAAGAGGAACTTTTCATTCAGCAAACCCCTGCTTCCCTGCTTCAATAAAAACAACAATTCCAAGTACTTTTGCTTGATAAGGGATTGAATCATTGCAATCTTCTAACAAAAGCTATTTAATATTTCTTTTCCTGAGTTTTCTCAAATACCTGCTTTCAATTGGTCTGTTAATTCTTTGCTTCCTCTCTAGTCTCTACTTCTATTTTTTTCTACACACATTTTTCTTTTCAGTTTACTATCAGAATCAGAATCAGAATAATTTTTATTGCCATTTTTCTTTACAGAATTGACAAAGTCAGTCATAAAAACAATACATATTACAATAATGTACAGTTAAAAAACAAAAAAACAACACAGTAAAATATACTGGCCTACAAAAGTATGGACATTTCATATGATGGGATAAACGCTAAGCATTAATAGCTACCTCTGAATTCAGAAACTCGTTTACAGAGTAGAAGGCCTGAGTGATGAGCCATTTGGAAATTTTTGATTTAAAAGTTTGTAAATCTAACACCCTCAACATTTCGGGAAGCTTGTTAAAGAGCTTGATTTGCAAATATTTATGACTCTTGCTGTATTTGGTTAATCTCATTGTAGGCAAAACTAAGTCATTAGCATGTCGTGTGTGATAATTATGTATATTGTTAAAACTTGTAAAATCTTCTACGTTTTCTCGTACATGAATTAAATTTTGAAAAATAAAAATGCATGGAAGAGTCATTATATTATTGTTAATAAAATATGATTTACAGCTATCCCTATAACCTAGACAAAACATAATTCTTATAGTTCTTTTCTGCCACAGGAAAACTCTTTCTGCACCTACACTATTACCCCATAAAATGTTAGCATACAACAAATGAGAATGAAAAAAACTAAAGTAAGCAATTTTAAGTAACTTATTACTAACACAGCTCTTTAGTTTACGTAGTAAAAAACAAACTCTTGACAACTTTGAAATTACATTATTTGTATGCTCATGCCAGATAAGCTTAGAATCTAAAGTTATCCCTAAGAGCTTCACCGGTTTCAATATAGAGTCTTGCATTTCAATACTTCTTAGAGAGAATAGTATGTTTTCAGTTTTATTATCATTCATTTTTAAGAGATTAGACTCAAACCACATAGAAGCTGTATTGATTACTCTATTAGTGTTACTAAGAACATCATGTACACAGTTGCCCTTTACTATTATAGATGTATCATCCGCGTACAATACGGTATTACAGTTCAAATTGATTGGTAAGTCATTGACATACAAAATAAATAAGAGGGGGCCAAGGACAGAGCCCTGAGGGACCCCAGCAAGGACTTCTTTTACAGACGAATCTTGACCACCAACACTGACCATATGTAGTCTACCACACAAATAAGTTCTGAAGAACTGTAAGGTATCATTACATATTCCATAATACTGCAATTTATTTAATAAAATATCATGAGAGATACTGTCGAAAGCCTTGCTGAGGTCCAAACAGGGTCAATCCCAAGTACTCATGATCCTCAAAACTTGTCAATATCTGAGACACAAACATTGTCTAATGCCTTAACTGTTGAGTAGCCCGGCCTAAACCCAAAATTGGCTATTTGATAAGATTTGATTTACATCTAGGAAATCCATGAGCTGATTTTTAACACAAGTCTCTAATATTTTAGAAAAAACCGAAACAATTGTTATTGTTCTATAATTATCTACACAGGATCTATCGCCCTTTTTAAACAAGGGGATACTTTTTGAAAGTTTTAAACAATTTGGAAAACGTGAGGAAGACAAACTAAGATTAATTACATAAGTCAAGGGCTTGATTATAAGAGGAGCAATGAATTTCACTATTTTATTGGATAAGCCATATATATCCTCACACTTAGATGGCTTTAAAGATTTAACTATGGCACATATTTGTTTCTCGTCTATTTCTTTAAAAATAAAACTGACCTGTGAACTTTTAGCATTAGCAAGGTAAACACTGTGTCTTAAACTATTATTATTGTTGGTCTGATACTTACTAAGTATTTCCTTACCAATATTAATGTAGTGGTCGTTAAATTTATCTGGAGCTATCTGTGGCAGATTATCATCAGTACTAAAATGATTTCCTGCTTCCAATTTTATAACCTTCCAGGCAGCTAAGCACTTATTATTGGCTTCATTGATAAATGTATCATTACACCTTATTTTGGCTTCTTTAATTCTTTCTCTGTACATTTTCTTTTGCAAGTTATAGCAGTTCCTTAAAGCTACATTGTCCCTATAAGCTGGTATTTTCAACATATCCCCCAAGGTATTAACAATATTTCTCATGTTATGGAGAGACTCATCAAACCATTTGGAGTTACCAGTTTTCTTTTTATTTTGTAAATTAACAGACTTTTGAATCATTGGACAAAAGTAATTGTATAAACACATAAGATTATTTATAAAGTATTCAAAAGCAGCATTAGTGTCTGTAATTTCAAACAGACTATACCAATCAAACTGAGATAATTGTTCAGCAAATGAGTTTACATTATTTTCCTTTACTCTTCGAAAGGAGATCTGTTTCACCATAGGGGTTACAGATGGGACACAGAAATTAAACAGAATCATCTCATGGTCCGAAATCTGGTAATTCCACAGACAGCACCTAAAACAGTTTTTATCTAGATTTGTAACAATATTATCAATAATATTATTATACCTAGTTGGAGTGTCATTGACATGATATAAATTAAAAGATTTAAGTAAGTTAATGAGCATAACTGTATTAACATCATTAACTTTTGAAAAATCTATATTAAAATCTGCTCCCAGAACAATCTTACTCTTGGGTTTCCTATTACAAATAAAATGTAGTAAATATTCAAGATAAGTAAAAAATATGTTACTATTACTATCTGGTGTTCTATACAAGGAGATAAATATTACATTAAAAGTATTTACATATATACAAGCAGCTTCCAGAAGTCTGGGGCAGGTTAGATGTGAGACGTCAATTATTTCAAATTTAATATAATCTTTAATTAAAATAGAGGCCCCTCCATAGGGCTCGCTTCTACAATACGCTGAA
This sequence comes from Homalodisca vitripennis, assembly GCF_021130785.1. Lineage (NCBI taxonomy): Eukaryota > Metazoa > Arthropoda > Insecta > Hemiptera > Cicadellidae > Homalodisca > Homalodisca vitripennis. Next base: position 22,320 of record NW_025782934.1, on the reverse strand, counting down.
GCTAATTGGAAACCACTGGGCACATATAACTTTACTTCATCCTCAAGGAGCCAATGTTCATTAATTAGAACAACATCACAAGTGGCTTCATCCAAGACCACTGCTAATTCGTTTACTTTATTTCTTATGGATTGAACATTAAGATGTAGCACATTCACCCACATATCCTTACCAGACCTCTGGAAACCAAGATCTAAATCACCTCTACAAAATTTAACACTATTTGAATAGAGGCTCGTCTCTATGGTGGTGCAGCCAGATCTGATAGTGGACAGTTTTCCAAAGAGGCCCGCTCTTCCATTACCCCATCTATGAGAAGCTCAGAAGTCGAAGTGAAGGCTGTAGCACACGTATCACCATCAGCGTTGGAGTTAGTCATATCCTGTGGTGCTCTCTCACCAGTGTTGTTAGAACATGCTTCCTGTTATGAAGGCAACTGTGAAACAGTCCCCCGGATGCCGACTGTACCATAGATCTTAGACACTTCTATCTCCTTGGTCTCCTCCAGTGCCTCACAAATTAGTTTAGCAAGCCAGTACTTGCCTCTTGCATTTAAGTGCATGCCGTGGCGAGTATGTAAATATCTATCTGCTCCACTAGCCCTAACCAGAGAAACATTAGGAAACTCTTGACTAATAGTTTCTAGGTTTTTATTGAATTTTCTAATCTCTTTATTAATACATGACCAATTTTTTAAGTCATGCCTAGTGGGCAAATCTACTAAAACTATTCTAAAACCGCTGTATTTGTCCAATGTTTCACTAATTGCATCGATTTGCCCTTTGAGCTTCATTGCGGAAAACGTCATTAGATCCACATGCAATGGCAAGCACATCATTAGGACCCAGTTCTTCACCATCAATGTTATCAAAATTCAAAATCTGCTCAGCCAAACCACCAGGCCTAACAAAACCAACAGCATCCAACGATTTAGAGTGTTTATTTAGGTGAAATGTTAAATCACGGCCATGGCTGTCAGCACATAATAGCAGTTTTTGTTTTGTTTGGCTACTTCTTCTTGTATTAATGTGGCATCTTTCCCCTTTTTGAGCAGACGAGTCTTTTCTATGGGTTTTTCTCCAGGTGTGAGTCTGTGAACCTACGTTTGAAGTATTGACAGTGTTAGGTATGATGATACAATCACTTACATCAGACTTGTCACCTTCGAAAATCACTTTGGAGCACTTCAAAGGAATTTTTTGAAGTGAAATCTGGACTTGACAATGCCTGAATTGCTTTAAATGCTCGCTGTTGCCTCCGACCAGAGATTGTGTAAACTTCCTGCCATTCAGTATCAACAGAAGGTGGTTTTTGATTGTTATTATAGGTAAGAGGGGGAAAGCAATTAAAGCAGGCAAATTTTTTTCGGACTTGAAGGATTCTGCTGTTTTTGTTGACTTGAACTTTTTTCTTGTAGGGTTTTAATTATACTCTCTAGGGTGCGTATTGTGTCAAGCATTTTTGTTGTTTCTTCCTTATAGATCACACAACGTCTACAATTCCCAGACTGAAAACAGCCCTCCTTTAAATTGCCCCTGGCCTCCTCTTCAGCATATATAATAAAGTTTTCATTTGCTTCTTTTTCGCTTTTTAGTTTCTGCTCCAAAGATTTTATTTCATTTAATAGTTGCTTTTCTCTCTCATGAAACAGATTTTTCATTGATTCAATGTTCTCTTCATAATCTTTTAACTTGTCTTCAAGTTCTAGTACATAAATAGAAGTTTTATTTTTTTCTTGATGGAGTTCTTGTTTTAATTCTTCATTCTCCTGTAAAATTGACTTATTTATCTCTTCGGCTAGTGAGGAACCATTTAACTGTTCAAAGTTTTCTTGGCTATTTTCAGAAGATAGTATATTTCTGCCTTCAGTAGAGTTCAAATTACATCTTGAACATGTCCACTGTCCCAAACAAGTCTTCCTTTTCCATAATCTTTATATCAGGTAGAGTTAGCTCAGCACATTTAAAATGGACCCATTTATGGCAAGATCCTGTACATAAAATTCCAGCTGACCTTACATTGTTCTCGCATATTCCACAAGGATATTTGGCCATAGTATTATTTGTAACAATTTCCACAACTGATTACCAATTTTTACAATGACTTAATTCATAAATAATAAACAGGTAACCAATTAATTAAGTACACAAATTACAAATAATCAGCCTTTAGAACATGCAATGTGTGTCTAGTTTTAATCAGTATATTAATTTCCAATGAAAGTCAATATGTGCCTGAAAAGTTCAAATGTAAACAAAACAATGTAAACAAAGCAGACACTGTCAGAGCAGAAGACACAGAGAGTAGAGATAAAGTCAGGTGGCCAACAGCTGACTTGACCTTGACCTGTTACTACAGGTTTGATGTGGCAATTGGTTTTTCAGGTTAACTTCTGCTTGATTGAGAATGACTGTCTGTTACTGTACTACAGGGAGTCAAATGCAGTGTACAACTTCCTGTCAATATTAACATTCAGTTGATAAATTTTCTGTAAGTCTCTAACAAATCTTTATAAATAACAGACCCCAGTTCATGTGTTGAGTGCTCCAATAACTTTTGAAGCCGTGAGTTCACTCAAACCTATCAAAATCACAGGTACACTTCCACTAAAAATAACATGTGCTTTCACCTCCTATAATAGTAAATGGCATATATATTAATTTAAATCTTAAAGTGGTTTATTAAATTTCAAACTGTATATCCCAGTTTGGTCTTTATATTTGAAGCAAACATTTTAATACACTGTATAATGTCAATTCACTGACTGTAAATATAAAAATTATAAAATAAACTGTCACCTGTTTATCTAATCTGTTAGTAGATTCAAAACCCTGACTTAACTCCCATTAGTTGATTTTTTCAGAGTAAACAGGTAATGTTTCTTTGTAATTAGTACTTACCTTCAATCAACACATGCTGCATGTTACATTATCCGGCCTGGGCACAAGAGACAGCTGTAGACAATCTTTTAAAGACCTACAGATCCTCACTGCACCCTCACTCTACATCCTGGAGACAATAATGTATGGCCTCTACACAAGACCTGCCTAGTCACCAAGACAGACATGCCTATCATACCAGAAATGCTGAAAACTATGCATTACCTCCACACAAGACAGCATGCTACGAGACCTATGCCAACCTATGCTGGAGCAAAATTCTTTAACCGTCTACCAGAAGCACTAAAGAGTACCAGCCGTAACCTGCTCAAGAAGAAGCTAACTGCCTGGCTGCTAGGGAGATCGTTTTACAGCCTTGAAGAATTCTTGACCTGGAGAGAACATGAACATTGACCACTTAGTATCCTCTGCTAACTTAGTATCCACTGCTTAGTATTCTCTGACAAAATTATTCAAATGCTTCATATCCTATACTGTTTGACACCAATTCAGATCTTGAAGATCTTGTATTAAGCCTAATAAACTCAATCCATATGTTAACAATGTTCGTGGAGAATTATCAGGTTATACCTGCATATAGAATTTATACCTGCATACATGGAGAAATTCTGTATCTCTTAGACTTTTTTCTCCCAACCTCTGAGGTTTATTTGAGAGTATTCTTCTTTCTTAGCGTCTATCTCATCTGTTATGTTCCACTTCTCAATTTTGTTTTTTGTATCTATTTTTGTTTGTTTGTCCTCGTATCTTTTACTTTTCTGTTCCACTACCAATTTACAGAAAAACCAGCAGTACTTCTGATATCACCATGGAGTATTCTTTTGTTCTTTTTATCTCTATTCAAAAATAGGATACTTTGTGAACTCATGTTATTTTTACTGTTTGTTTTTCCTTATATCTTTTCTTCCATCAAAATCGTCATTTTGAGAACTCCAATGTAACTTCACTCAAATTTTCTGCTTTTAATTAACTGTTTACTTTAGCAGACCTTTCAATTTAGTAGGTTTTTATTCTCACTCTAGTTCTCATTGTTATTTTTGTCATATTTAGTTTCTTTACCAATCACCAATCACCACTCCCTCATTTCCTCAGAACTCCATATCATTCCATCATCTTTCTCTAGCAACACCGTCAATTTTGCAGTAGTCGAAATAATACAAGAGGACAATACTCTTAAATATTTGGTTCTAAAGGAAACAAGAAATGTGTTATTACTAATTTAATTTTTACAAACTTAATTTGTTCAATCCTTGTTTTTTCTTAAAAAAAACCATACCAGCATGCATTACTTCCTGTTACATTAAAAAAACTATAACATACTGAAGTACTGAGGGGCAAATCTAGAATTTCCAAATCTTTAGATGTACTTTTGAGTGGTACCGAGCAGCTGTTTGTCTACGAATAAACGCAGCTGACTCACATGCATTGTGCATGCACTCAGGTGCTGCACAAACATAATTATAGAAAATACTAATTTAAAAGTAAAAATATTATTAACAAAAGTAAGATAATTATTTAATTAGAGAGCAGCATTTATGGTTTTAAAATTTAAAGTACAGCAAAAAACACGTTTTAACGATCAGTAATTTGTGTACAGTCGAGATTCAAGATTCAACTTATACTGAAGTTAACATTTTGTAAGTCCAGAGATGTACTGAAGAGATGTCCAGAGAATGTAAAACAGATGCTTTTGATTATTATATAACCCAAACTCTAATCTAACCTAAATGTCTAATCATCAGAATGTTATCCAATTATTTATTTATGTTAGCAAATGTTTATTTATTTTTTACAACGTTCTCTCTGTTTTGTGTGAAGGTTACGAAGGCAGTAAATGAAGTGTTCCACCAGTACAATATGCACCAGCAGCCGTTTGTTTTCTTGAACATCCAAAGTGCGCGAGACTCAGTGGACGTGAATGTCACTCCAGACCAAACGTCAAGTTTTCCTAGAACATGAGAAACTACTCATTGCGACTGTCAAGGTATTAGTATCGTTTCTCATGGTGTAATCATTGCCACTGTCAAGGTATTAGTATCGTTTCTCATGGCGTGATCATTGCCACTGTCAAGGTATTAGTATCGCTGAAAGCTGACGACTAGTTGCGAGTGACGTTAACTCGGCACCTGTTACTGTTCCGGACAGCTGTTCGGTTGCTTGCTTTGTTTGTTTACGACTTGTGAAGTATGTTCACATGATCAAAATGTAAAAAGAAAGCGTAGCTATTATTGATGCTCTGCCTGCAATTGTGGGATTCACCCCACATGCTTCCACAAGTTGCAGCACTTCTGGAGGGACAAAAAGGTGGGAAGGAAAGAGAGCTAATGCTGGAGATGACTCTGAGTAGACACTACTGACATCTTGTATATAGTCTTCTTTATTACAATTGTAATTTTATTTGTAAATAAAGTGTTTATGAAACTATATATTTTCTTTTTGAGCATAAGTAAGTGGACATTTAGTATATTCCGTTCACCAATCAGAATTGACGTTACCTCATAAGGAGTTGTTTTTTTGTCCTCCAGCGATAGCATTAAACCCTTCAATTCTCCTTGAAAGATAATTTTCATCAAAGTTATTCTGAAGTATGTTCTTGAAAATTTTACTAATTCTCAATATCTATCTTGTTATATGGCAAAACATGTCAATATCATTTGCCCACTTGCTGCTAAGACCCATAAAACTCTGAGAGCAATATCACTACTTGCACTACTGAGGAGTGAGAACTATTGGTTCTTTACGCACACTTTCAGCGGAAATTTATGAAAGGCCTATCTGAAATACACAACACACAGATTTTTGCTGTGATTTTACTCTTACCAAATGTACACAGGCCAAGTGTTCTTAATATGGAATTCATACAATTTATCTTCTTACACCAAGTAGATATACACTTTATCAGTTTTCAAACTTGGCGTTATTTTCACTTCGCTTTTTACTAGTTTTTGTGGAGAACTACACAACATTGCACGAGAACACATTATTCAAAAATATTCAAACTCACCATTATGTTGGTCTTAGCACAAATTTAACTTCTCCAAAGTTTCTTTTGTGACGAAGAACTAGGTCCAGGCTGTAGGCAAAATTGGGTTGTACGTTTATTCTGTGTGTTATTTACATTAGCTCTGCCGTAGTACTTTCTTTTCTTCAATTTCTTCGCACTTCAAAGAATATTCTGAAGTAAAATAAAACCAAACTGTAACTAAAGCAATCACTTTGTACTAAACGACACAAATTATCACAAGTTCACTGTATAAATACTGTATTGCAACCATAAACTTCAAAGATAAAAAGCAACCAGTAACAGATAGAAACCATTTTCGGATTATTTCTTCACAACAATAAATAGTCATATACAACATAAAAAGGTTATGGTACACATGAAAGCAATCTTGGCATAATATATACAAATAAAATATGGTGTTTAGGAGGCAGAATGGATGCTTATATACAGTTCGAGGACTTTAGCTGTGCGCGTGCCCTTGAGTGTGTGGTGATAGGCGGGAGGGGGTGGCGGGGTTAGCATTATGCGCTGCGTCCCGAAAACATTTCCTGTGACTCATGGGTAAAACCCTCTTTTCAGGAATCGTATTGGCCAAATAAACTCATCACACTCGCTAAAATCAGTCTGTTTTGTAAAAGTGCTGATTGTGGTGGAATTAAATAATAAGAGAAAACCAAATAATAGGACTTATCCTTGTTTTTCAGTTGTCATAGTGCTGTTTAACATGTTTTTGAAAATAACGTATTTGTCAATTTTATCTGCAAATCAAAATCGTGAGTTTAAAGTCGTTAAAGAGATTGTTTGCGCCTTCATCTCAGCGGCTAGCACGTAAACGCAACCCGCCACACAGATAGCGTTTGTTTGTTGAGAGGGTAGTATCTGGGCCCTACGAGCACAGCTAAATTCCTCCAACTCTACCTTTGTAAATAGAACAAGACAGACTATAAACTAATGGAAAAATATTGTTTCTAAAAAATAAAATAATGCACTGATTCCCTTAATTAATACCATAACTACACAAATAGGTTACTTATATTTTCTATAACCTAATATATGTAAAAGAAAATGAAGATAGATTTGAAACACAATCAAAAGATAATCGAAGAAATCCTAATATAAGGCTAGATAAATATTATAAAAGACATAAATACCAGCAGTTAAAACTATTTAATAAGTTTCTTCCTTTTGTTAGAGCTTTACCTTTCAAACAGTTTAAATCAAACATGTCAGAGTGGCTTAAGCTTAAGGAATTTTACAGTGTTGAGGAGTATATGAAATGTGATATGTTGTAAAATAACAAATATATATATAAGGATACTCCATAATATATTATATTAATTTTAAATTTTAACTCCATGTCTCTATGTTTTTTATTTTTTATTTATTTGAGTAGATTTAAGTATTTATTATAATAGATATGACTGGAAACTAGTATATATTATTTATACTATATCACTAGAATTTAGCTAAAAAATAATGTTATTTTGACGAAGCCTATTGTAATCTTTGGGAGTTCTTAATGGCCAATAAAACTTCTGATTTCATGAAATTTCACAGTTTTTCATGAATAAATAAACGTCACAGATCTCTGCGATGTTAGATGATATTTTGCTATTCAGGCTGCAAGCTTCTTAGTCTATTGCAGGAAATTGAAATGGCCGCAATGTCTTAATGATCATTACTGACCAGTGGTTTTGGTAGGTTTATTGAAATATAAATTTTCTTTATTGAACTGGCTGTGGTGTAAGGAAACTTGTGTTTGGATATAGATAGGTACCTGATTAAATTTTGTATGTTCTTAGGTAAATATTAAAGAAGGACAATGAGAAACTGGTGAGGTTAAATGCTAGTTCAAATCTAATACAAAATAATCAAATACATTGAACAATAATTCAGTAAATAAACCTATATTTACTCAATATTTAGCCTGTTGTGTAATATCACTTTACACTCAACATGACCTCTAAAAAAACAAACATTAAAAAAAAGTGTAAAATGTGCTTAATATAATGTATCAAGTTTTATTAATAGGGACAGAATAATGCAAATTATTTTGTTGTAGGCATCTCTTCAATCTCTGTATGAAAACATACCATCAACATATAATGTGAACAACTTACCATCACCGACAAGTAAGCCTAATGTACTTCGTTCCCCCACATGTAAGACAAGTCCGGCTGCCATGTTGAGTCAGTGGCGCCACAACACTGCAGCTAAACGTCCCGCCTCTGAACAGGCTTCTCCCAAATTACCTAAACGTAAGTTGACATAGCATCTCTAAAATATTGATATCAATGATTCAGAATATTTGGGGATTTCCCCTAAAGAGAAATATTTTATTAGGATAAAGTTTTCCACATACTGTAGCTAAAAATATTTTATAATGGCATAATTGAATTCAGAAATTTAGGTACTAATTTATAGTGAAAAATATGTATAGGAGAAAGTTTCCAGCTTCTTATGGTTTAGTATTTTCAATCGTAAATTGACTACTCATTCATAATAAAGTTCTTAAATTATTACTAGTGGTAAATTATTTCAGAAAGTTTTCAATTCTCCATGTATTTTACTTTATTGAAATAATTAATTTTATCAAATAATATTTTTTTAAATTCTGTTACAGAAGTGAAAACTAGATTCAGTATTTACAAAAAAAGAAAAATCTGCTGGTCTTTTAAGTGGATTTTCCACAACTTCAAATTCCACTTTGAATGAAGACAGTGATCCTAAAGTAACGTTTGAACATAATCAAGTCCAGTCAATAAATCATGAATTCAGTGACCATGTAGAACAAATAAGTCCTACTAAACATTCCAATATTGTAGAACATAGTGTAAGTGAAAAAGGAAATACAAATTCAACGGAAAAACTCTGTATCAATGAAGAACTCTTCAAGAAATGAGCCAGAAAAATGATATTGGTATGGTTTTCCTGTAAAATATAATTCAAAATCTCCCTTAGTAACAAATGAAGTAGAACATGATAGTCAATCAAGTCGGCATTCTTCATCAAGTGAATTAAAGTATATTGACAAGTCAATCTTCTGAGTATGAAAAATCAAATCATTTAACTCCAGTCAATACTCCCTATCCTACTCAATCATCAGTAAGTAATTCATCAGAGATTTCTTTAAAAGAAGATCCAAGAAGTGATATTACAACATGCCTCTCCTATTTTCAAAACTGGTATCTGAAACAAAGATTGCAACAGATTCATTCAAATCAGTTTCTATCATCAAATAAGCCTAGACTGTTTTGTGAAGATCCTGATGTCAAAAGTGTTTCTTCAAGAGCTGAACTAGAGGTGACTGTGAGTGCACAGAACAATGTAGATTCTGAAGATTTCAACCGCAACAGAAGCAGTGTGGAAGTATCACTGACAATGGAGGATCTGAGAAAACGTGTGAAGCAACTGTGTGATGAAGAAGATGGTAAAGAAGACTCAACAGTGAAGTTTCGTGCAGTCATTGATCCCTCAAGGAACAAGCAAGCAGAAGAAGAGTTGAGTAGAGAAATCTCTAAGGATATGTTTCTTAAGGTAATAATTATAGCAAAAAGTGCTAATTCCTTTTAGCCTTCTTGAAAATTTGTTCATCTTATAATGTAACAGTGGGGATACAAGTTGTTTAAGATTGAAAAGGTTTTAATCATTTTGAAAATAAAACATTATCACTCACACTCAAAGTAAGTATCAAGTAAATTAAAACTCCAGGTGAATTATTGCACTATAAAATGTTATTACATGATTAGATTTAGTTGTAATATTGACAGATGATGCAATTAATTTATAAGTAATTTGTTCGGTTTGAAATATAACTAATCATTAATAGCCTGTAATTAATTAGATGTCCATGTGGTGGTCAAGACAAAAGCCTTTTAAGTTAATTTTCAAGTTAACACATTTTTAGAGTATTTTACATGGCTAACATTCTTGAAATTTTTAACTTATCATGGGTGTCGCATGGTGGGAAAAATCAATGTTTCTCAGTTGATTCCAACCATTTTTTAAAGTTTTTTTACTAAACCATGCAAGCAATTTTTGCAAAAAGATCTACTAAAATTCTCAGCAGATTTTCCAATTGTTTATAAACTTTGCTAAAATATAACGATTTTCCTATTTATTTTAATGAAAATAACAATTTTTCTAAAAAAAAATAAATATAATATTTTGTAAACAGTGCAGTAAATCCTACTATACAGTACAAAACTACCTTACATAATTTTTGTTCTGTCAATTTTTACTAAGTTTGCAATCAATCAAAGAACAGGTGCAAAATTGACTTCATATTATAGTTGAGCCGTTACAGATTGTGTAACAGTGACAGAATTTTTACGATCAGGAATGACCAACCAATCATTAAGTCTACTGAGAACACAATGTTGGGTAAGTGAGTTTAGGAGTGTTCCTATTTCATTTGATGTTTTTGGTAGGATCTGGTATGAAGTCTGTCCAGTAAATATGCGAACTGAGGCCATAAAAACTTTATTTTTCAAAATTTAGTCTTCATTGATTTTGTTCCCTTCAAAACAACTCTCCATTCTTTGCTATACACTTATTCCATCTTTTTATCCATTGTTTGCAAAAGCACCCTTGGAAGTCCTCGGCCAGTTAGGCTTTTTAGTTTTTTCATTGTTTTTTTGCTTTTTGTGTCCAAATCTTTCCAGTGATGCCCCCTCATCTCATTTGTTCATTTGGTAATAGGAATAAGTTGTAGGGGACGAATTGGCGAATAAGAACGATGGATCAAGGATAGTGATTAAAGTTTTTGCCATAAACTGGTGATCAATCAATGCTAAATGTACAGGTGCATTGTCATGGTGAAGGATCCCAGCCGTCGTCTTGAGTTCAAATTTGTTTGCACACGATGCACGCAATCTCTTAAATGCTTACGAAACTGTGAGGATAGAACCCAGAATTTACTGTTCATCCTTCAGGAAGAAATTCATAATGACCAACACATTCAACATAAAAAAAACCAGGAACATTACTTTAATTTTCAATTGGCTTTTTCTTGATTTCTTGCTGTAAGGTTTATCTTTTTCTTTCCACTCCTTGCTTTGTGATTCTAATTCATTGTCAAACTGGTAAAACTACCACAATTCATCACCAGTGATTACCTGTTGAGAAATCCATTATTGTTATTAAGTGAATTTTTCCAGTCGGTAACACATTGATTCGTTGCTCCGTGATTTTTGTCAATTTCCATTTACAACAAACAGTTATAACAAGGATAACAGAAACTAACATAACTAGCACCATACGCATAGTTTGATTATCTACCAAGCATTGACGGCTCATTGGGTCTCAGGCCACTAGCGTCGTCAGTGAGCGTGTCATGGCCGTTAGCTTGCACAAGTTTACTTATTTATTGGACAGGACCTCGCACTGTGAGAGGGGGCCTGCCCCATCACGTTTCTTCTTTACATGTATCTTCAGTTTTCTTACTCACCTCACAGCCAGTACAACTCTTTGTGTATCTTGCTCAACTTGTAATACTAAACTCCAGTTTGTGTTACAGATGGAGGTTGTGGGCCAATTTAATCTTGGATTCATTATCGCCAAGCTTCACTCTGATCTGTTCATTATCGATCAACATGCCCACTGACGAGAAGTACAACTTTGAGACTCTGCAGCGTACCACCACCATCTCCAACCAGAAACTTGTTGTGTAAGATGGCTGGAGAATTTCTGCTTTTGGTTTACTTAACTCTTTTAGGACCTGGAGTATGGTGGCTTTATAATGGATGAAGATTAGTAAAATAACCATGGTTAGACAAAAAAATTAGTACATTCTGAAGAGTGTAATCACTCTTTGGTTATGGGAACCTGCAATTGAAGAAAAATGAGTGGTCCAGGACTCACTATGGCATTGTTACAGTAAAAACTCCACTCTCACTTCAAAGGCTAAATTTCTCATACGAGGGGGTACCCAAAAAAAACCAGAATTATTTTATAAAAATTATATATTATCAAATTTTTTACAATACGACCTTATCTTCTTCAAAATAATCTCCATTACAACTAATACACTTGTCCCAACGGGTATTTCCATTGATCAAAACATTTTTTGTAGTCATCTTTAGAAATGGCTGCAAGCTCGAGCTTCGTTTTTTTTCTTAACCTCTTCAACGCTGTCAAATCGTTGACCTTTCAAGCCTCTTTTCATGTGTGGAAATAAAAAAAAGTCGCATGGAGCGAGGTCAGGCGAGTAAGGTGCGTGGGGCAGCGGAACCATGCCGTTTTTGGCTAAAAACTGCCTAACTAGCTGTGTGTGCCGGTGCATTGTCGTGGTGGAAGAACCAGTCTCCAGTCTGCCACAAACCGGGTCTTTTCTGGTGAACACTGTTGCGCAATCTTCTTAAAATCTCCAAATAAAAATGTTTGGTTGACAGTCTGACCTGGAGGAACAAACTCAGAATGAACAATGCCTTTAGCATCAAAAAAGCAAATCAACATGGTTTTGATGTTTGATTTGACTTGCCGACATTTTTTTGGACGAGGTGAAGATGGCGACTTCCATTGGCTTGACTGTTGCTTCGTTTCTGGGTCATAACCATAGCACCATGACTCATCACCAGTAATTACCTTTTCCAGAAAATCGGGATCATTTTCGAGATGTTCTTTCAGAAGGCGGCAAGTTTCAACTCGATGTGCCTTTTGATGGTCAGTCAGAAGTCGAGGAACAAATTTGGCAGCAACCCTTTTCAGTCCTAAATCTCCTGTTAAAATTCGCTGAACCGAGCTCCAAGTTAACCCATTACTCTCTGATAGTTCCTCAATTGTCTGTCGACGGTCGGTGAGCACAAGTTCACGAATTTTCTCAACATTTTCGTCCGTTCGAGAGGTTGATGGACGTCCAGAACGAGGTTTGTCTTCAATCGACATGTCGCCATTTTTAAATCGAGCGAACCACTCGTAGACCTGAGTTTTCCCCATAGCATCATCTTTGTAAGCTGTATTCAACATTAAAATAGTTTCTGCAGCATTTTTACCAAGTAAAAAACAAAATTTCACAGCTGCACGTTGTTCACTTAAACTTGCCATGACAAAAAACGAAACAAGAACAAAACAGGGTTAGTGAAAACAGTCACTACGAACGAACAGAATGCACTAGGACAATGGAACTGGGGTCACTGAGCTCGCAATGGGTTGCGCGACACACGCCTAGCGGCAGGAATGTGTACTACACGCTGCCGGCTGCCAGCAATACGATTCCGGTTACTTTTGGGTACCCCCTCGTAAAATGGAAAGATACCTCCATAGTATATTTATAGATATACTGTGTAAAAATATCCCAGAGTTCTTCCTCTTCAAACCCATTTTTTTTGTAATTACCAAAACCCATATAAAAATGGCTGATGAAATTAAAAAAACAGTCTGGGGAGACTATTTTATCTGTATGGATGTTGTTTCAGGATTTTTTAAAGAATTAGTTCAACCGTAATTTTATTTCTCGGTCCTTTGCATCAACACAAATATGATAAAATCAACAGAAGTTTCTTTAATAAATTTATTTTGCTAATTTTTTCCTTCAATACTTCGTGAACACTATACCATGAATTGTCTGAACTATTTTTAACAGTTTTGTTTGAAATACAGAGTTCTTGTTTGAATTGTAAAAATAGATGATGTATTCAATTTCTGAATGAAGCCAAAGATGTTTATAAATAAAGAGTTCTGGGCTAAAATGTAAACAGAATATAATTGAAGTTCCTTTTTTCTTTTTCAGACCCCAACAGCTAGAGTTAACTGCTGTAAACGAATCCATCCTGATAGACAGTATCGATGTGTTCAAAGCAAACGGCTTTGAGTTCAAAATAGATGAAAATGGTAAGTTCTATAGCCTTTTTGCAAAGTGTGGACATTTCAAATGAATGAATGAATGAATGAATATTTATTTATTTCCTCTCATAGTTACAAAGATCTCAACATACATACAAAAAACAGGAAATGATCTCCACATGGGCATAGCCTGTGTGTGGAGATCGAGACGCGATCAGCAGCATGAATATGTACTCATCAACATAAAAAGTAATGTAAATCTTCGTATGGAAAAACAACGCAATGACAACATGAAATGCAACTTTGCAAATAATTAAATAATTAATTATGCAAATAATTGTTCAATGTGAATTAGCTATATGAAATTTGTGAATAACTCATAGATATTCTTACACATGTAAATGTTATTGATCAATAATAAGAGTTGGTACACCTGTAAACAAATGGTCAACAGTAAAATATTTAGCTCTATAAAAATATCTAAATTTGTGACACTTCAAGTACATAAACACTATTTTAAAGTTTCGCGGCAAAAGGTTTTAGTGTTTGACATTTCCGGGAAAACGTCCACAGTGCTGCACGCAAGTGAGTTTTTCCACCTAAATAACTCTGTCAGTCGTGTTTATAAATATAGACATTGATAACGCTGTCGGAGGAGTCCGGTTCAGTAGCGTCGTCTGAGTTTCGCGCATGCGCACTGAGCGTCCAGGTGCGACACCGGCGGGGACAGGATTCTCCCGCATTTTCCCCTGTTGCTGTGCACGGCGGAACGGCGCGGCGTCGCTGTGAATTAAACACGAACGCCTTCCGTTTCTACTCAGGGAATTAAGACTGTTTCATGCATTGCGGTGATAGCGGCGGCAAAAGTTGAAGGAGTTTTACTTTCCCAGAATTAGCTAGAAGTCCGCCTAGAATCAAGTTAAACAATTACTCTTATTTGTTACCTGTTGTGCTATTACCTGGCACTACACACCAGTCTTGGTGTCACATACTCAGCAGTTTCATCCGCAAGAAAAATACTGCATTTGAAAATGATGACTCGTAGGGTACGGGGAAGGGAAACCTAATACGAGGGGGGGGCCAAGATGAAATCCTCAATCTGAAGGAAGACTTACTAAATGAAGAGGTCATTGATCAAGCCGTCCATCTGTATGGAATATTAAAATACAATATCGGATTAATACACAACTGATGCCATCGTAGATCTAATCCCCCACCTAATGATTTTATTAAATCAGCTTGATAAAACAATAAAAGCAAAAAATTGACCTTACAGAGAATCTTACAGAAAATGAGTGATGAAATCTGTCCTCAAAAGAATGTTTAGAAAATGAAAAGATGAAGATGAAACGAAAGCAAGATTTAGAAGAGTCTCTAGTAATGGAAGGGAATGGTTGGACACTGAGCTTGCTAAATTGAAAGAAGAAGTTGACAATCTAGAGAAGCAAAAAACACGTTTTTGAAGCAAGAAAACGACTCACTAAATAAAAAAATTGTTACATTACAATCCGAACACAATAAATTGGAAATAAATTTTAAAACTACTAAATGGAAAAAAAATGCCAAGAATAATGAAACTTCTGAAAATAAGTCGATCTTTCTAACACCAAGAATGAACATTCAGACAACAAAATGGATCCCCAAAAACGATTTACACTTGATACATCAAATCAGTTTTCTTCTTTGGACAGAGAAAATTCCCCAGCGCAAAAAGGATCGTCAGGACTGTAAGGTTACTACCAAAGCGCAAGTCCATCGATCTGAAAAATGCCCCACCACCATCTGTAACACGTGAGACATGTGATCCAAAACACTGTAAAAAAATCGTAGTGTTGACGGGACAGCCAGGGGAAGGATATACATCCCTACATTCAAGACCTTGTTGGAGATTACGATGTTTTTGTGTACTCTAAGCCAGGAGCTAAGTTAAAGGAAATCATCTCTGAGGGTAAACCTTTTGTCAAAGACTTATGCAAAGATGACTTTGTGATATTGTTTAGCCGGCACAAACAACATTAGTGACCATGACCCTAGTCAGCTTTCAATCGTTCATGGACCTTAAAGAATCTGTTGACACTGCAAACAGATACGAATATAATAATTAACAGTGTTCCTTATCGTTATGATTTAAACCATCTTAACGATGCAATCTTCTATGCTAACCTGGCAATAGCAAAAAGTCATCCGAGAATACAAGGGTAAACTCAGATTGACGTATGGCGAGTTGAACTGCATCCTCCACAGAAAAACACTACACACGCCACGGACTCCATCTAAACAAGCATGGAAAAGAAGGTTCTGAGCTGTGCGATTGCTAAAACTGTCCAGTCACGAGTCCAGTCTTCTGTGCACTCATCTTCAGGACTTTTGTCCGGCCTTGCCTGCAGAGGCTTCAAAGTCTACCGGCACGACCACGTGCCGCAGAGAGACTGTGGATCTCGACCGCATAGAGCCCTACCCGGCCCCGACCCAGTGGGACCGCCCCCTACCACCCTGCCGCTGCCGATGGTCTCCGACTCCTTCTGCTACGGTGTCAATAGAATTCGCTTGTGGACTTTCCTCCTCTTGGGCTAAGCCCTGTACATGTGAATAGCTCTCTTACTCTAACAAAAAAATACTCATCGTGTAAACCAGCTTAATAATGAAAAAAAAACTTTTCTTTTTTAGACAATTTGTACTTAACAAATCTAAACTTGACTTCATCTTCACAAAAAAAAATGCGTTTCTTATAAAAAGCAGAATGAAAATTTTAGCTTAATCCATTTCAATGCTCGGAGTATTTGTAATAAAATTGATCAAATAAATGTTTTTTTGGACGACACGAATCCCGATATAGTTTGGCATCTCTGAAAACATGGTTACATGATGATAACTTAAATAATGCTTTTTTTCATAGTTATAAATTAGTTTCTTTTGAAAAATAGAAGGAACGCATGGTAGGTGGAGGCGTTGCAATTTTTTCAAAAACTTTTCTGTGCACAGAAATCATGGAAAATGTAAAAAGCTTGAGTGTGTGGAATCACATATAGAGTTGACAGGTATATCAATCTCTTTTCTTAGAATTAATGTAGTTGTTATCTACAGACCTCCAACTGGTAATTTTTCAATTTTTATAAATAGACTAAATGAATTATTTCTTTATCTTGAGTCTTCTAGTTATAGCACAATTTTATGTGGAGATTTTAATATACCCTTTCACAATCTGACTAATCAAGAGTGTGTAACTGTTAAATGACCTGTTTCATTTATATAGATTTTGTAGCTCTTATAACAGATTTCACAAGAATAACATCCACTGGTAGCAGTATTATTGACAAATATTGTGACTAATATGGACTCTAATCAAATCTTGCTGATAAAAAATCTTGACATATCTTTTTCAGACCATATAGCTCAAGTAGTATATTTTAATATTTCACCAGGTGTGCCATTTAAAAAACACATTCAAACCAAAAAAAAACGTTATTTTACAGACAATGCTTTTGCTACATTTACAAATTTAATGCAGGCGGAGAGATGGGACAAAGTTTATAATGCTACTGACACAAATGAAACATTTGCTACATTCTCAAGAATTTTTAAGTATTATTTTGATATAGCTTTCCCGCTTAAAAACAAAAAAAAATCAATGTTAGAAAGAAACAGCCACAGAGATGGATAACTCCGGATTTAAAACGTGACCATGAGAACATTCGTTTTTTACTCTCCTTATCACGGACACCTGAAATCGAACAAACAATTAATGAGAGGAAACATGAGTACAAAATTGAGGTTGACAAAGCAAAGCGATCTTTTCATGATAATCGAATCATAGATTCAAAAAATCTTTCAAAATCAATTTGGAAAACAGTCAATGATACCTTGAAATTGAGGCCACAAAAGGATAAGAAAAATATTTGAACTAAGTGTCAATGACAAACGAATAAGAAAATTGCAATGATGTTGCAGAGTATTTTTAACAGTTTTTTTTCAGGACTGGGGCGGCAATCCCTATCACAGCCTAGTGGGGCTTACAACCCTGTGGATGGTATCACCGCACGCTTGAATAGTATGTATCTTTCTGAGGTGTCAGTTTCAGAGGTTGAGACGGCTGAGGAGTACAAATGCCGCTGGAGTGGATGAGATTCCTTGCACAGTGTTAAAGAAAATTTTTCCTTCTGTAAGTGTTGTATTCTCTCACATTTGTAAATTCCAGTTTATCTTCAGGTATATTTCCCAAACCTCTTAAAAATCAGTAAAATCATTCCAGTCTACAAATCTCACAGTAAACAACTACCAGAAAACTATAGACCGATTTCAATTTCTATCGTCCTTCTCAAAAAATTCTTTGAATCAATAGTCTGTCAAAAACTTGTGGCTTTCCTAGAAATCAACAACATTCTCTCTACTCAGCAGCATGGCTTCCGCCAAGGGAAATCCACTACATCAGCCATCTTCAATTTTATAAACGAACGAACTATTGCTTTCTTTGGAAATAGACTTCATTCCCTTGGTGTTTTCTGTGATTTAAGCAAAGCGTTTGATTCCGTTGATCATAATATTCTCCTTGGAAAACTAGAAAAATATGGAGTTAGAGGTCACTCTTTTAAATTCATGAAGTCGTATTTGTCTGATAGGAATCAAAACCGTCCAAATCCATGATGGCCAAAATAAAGTTTTCTCATCATTATAGAGCCATTACTTGTGGTGTTCCTCAAGGCTCTATTCTTGGTCCTGTATTATTTCTCATTTATGTAAACGATCTTCCAAAAAATTTCAACAGACCTCAAAGTTACGATGTTTGCTGATGATTGTTCTTTTCTTGTTTCCAATAAATCCCCACATTTGGCTATATCGAATTCAAACATCCAGTTGCAAAGTTTAAAATCAGTGGTTCAATTTAAATAAACTTAAATTAAACATCAGCAAAACTAATATCATCCAGTTTCATCTAGGGAACACAAAACAGTTTAATATCCAGGGTCTTATCAAACTAGGAAGCGAGGAAGCCAAGCAAGAAATCTCAGTTAAATTTCTGGGTTTATATATCGATAATAGGCTCACATGGGGCGGCCACGTGGAACATGTCTGCAAAAGGCTTCGAACCATGGGATTTGGCTCTCAGCCGTCTCGCCAAGGTCTGTAGCCAAGATGATCTACGAACAGTATATTTTTCTCACGTTCAATCGATTTTGAGGTACGGGTTAATGTTCTGGGGTCCATCCAGTGTAGTAAATTTTAATAGAGTATTTGTCCTCCAGAAAATGGTGTTTGCGAATCATCTCAGGACGTAGGAGATTCGAAACTTGTAAACCTCTTTTCGGTGAATTAAAAATACTTACTCTGGCGGGTTCTGGTGGGGTACGAGCTATGCTCTTTTGGTTAAGGGCAATCCAAAGCTTTTTGTAAGCAATGGATACTACCATCAGTATCCGACCACATCAAGAGGGCTGATATCTGTGGCTGCCACATAGTACTAGCGCATTTGAGAGGGGTTCCATACCACTTGGGTGCAAAAGCTTTCAATGCATTGCCATTGAATATTAAAAATGAGCAAAATCTACGTTTATTTAAAAAAAAAAACTAAAGACACACTTTCTTGATAAATGTTTCTACTGTGTAAGAGATTTGTTAAGTTAGATATAGTTTTAGTATTTTGACATGTAATGTAAAAATGTATTTTGCATTTACGAATAAAGATCTTGAAAGAGAGCTTACAACAAGCAAACAGCAATATAACTGTATGCAAATTTTAAACAATGATATGGATTTAAAAATTTCTTAAATTAAATTTTCCTTGGAGCAGGGATCTTATAATCAGTGTGTGTAGTTCATCATACTAACCAAATTGATAAATAATGAATAACTTGATTCTAGAATCTAGATCAGTCCAATAGATTTCAAATCAGATTAATTTTTATGAAGGTAACTGTTTACTTTAAATCTTAAACTATTAATCAAAAGTATTTAAATAACAAGCAGTACCTCAAATGATAACTAATAAAATCGTAACTAAATCAAACAGAATTTCAATCACATGGCACTTTTATACATTTTAGCTAATGGCTTACTAACAACTGGTGGTCAGTGTAATACAGCATTAAACATTAACGTGTCGACTGCGGCAGATGCCTTATTTATGACACAGAATCAACATGAGAGTACTCAAGATCACTCAGTGTAGAGTTGCAGTGCCGTTGTTAAACAACAAACTGGAGGTCAGTGTAATACAGCATTAAACATTAACGTGTCGACTGCGGCAGATGCCTTATTTATGACACAGAATCAACATTACAGTACTCAAGATCACTCAGTGTAGAGTTGCAGTGACGTTGTTAAACAACAAACTGCAGTAGACAAACAAATTTAAAAATAAAAAGTAAACAACATAGCATTTGTAAAAAAAGTCTTAACATTACTTAAGACTTCACTTGCCATGTCTAGTGCACAGGAATCCCCCATCTGTAGACATCCCATTGAGATTAATATTTCTTTAGTTCCATATAAATCCAGCATGTGATTCCATTATTTTATTTTTCAAAAATAAATGAACATTTTTCAAGCAATTACACTAATATAATTCTAATTTAGGTGAATCACAGTGAAATGATTAAATAATTGAAGCTTGTATCTCACAATTCTGAGTGATTGGGTACGTATTGAGGAAATTATTTTCAAATCAAAATTATTTATGTCAGAGGAAAAATATGTTAACCGATAAATGCTCATTATTGTGAATTAAGATCTTGGTGCAATAAATTCAAATTCTGATTTAGTCGAAGTATTGTTTTAAATCTCAAAATAAGTCCAGTTTTATCATATTTAAAATTTTTAAATCAAGCTAATACTATAAATGTGATATCTTTTCTGAATTTACAGAAATATAAACATAAAAAATTAAATAAAGTTTAATTATTTATTACTTTAAGTTACCCATGTAGTGACATAAAAATTTATGATTATATAATTAATTATTAGTATAAGTAAATTATGATAATTTTCTGTTACTGTCCATAATTTATTGCCATATTATCTACTTCATTTTCAATTCAAATTACAGTGCAAAATTATGTTTTTCTTTTACAATTTTAAGAGTTTAAATTATTTGTCTTTTTCTAAAAATTTTTAAAAATTTTACACTTGACAGTAAAAGTGGTCTTGTTTATGTACAGCACCAACTACAAAGAAAGTGAAGCTGACCTCTATTCCAATGAGTAAGAACTGGACTTTTGGTAAAGACGACATTGACGAACTGCTGTTCATGTTGCAGGTAAATACAGTAGTCTATCAGCAATGTCAACTACAACTACATGTGTATATTAGATGGTTTGTGTATAACACTGGTAAAATTGTAATTTGAAAACTCCTATTTATTTATGTCACCATATTAACCCTTCAAATGGTGAAAAATATTTGGTCTCAATACAATTAGCAGGCATTTAAACTTTTATTTTAAATTTTAATTGTTGGCAAAGCACAATTTTCTCTTTATCTTAGTGAAATATTATATTGTTGAAAGATTTTTATTGCATTACTATCAGAACGATACACTTTTCTTCTCGATGGTCATAAATAAATACCATTCTAAAGCACATATGTGAATTGTGTACAAAATTTAGACGTGCACAATTTTCTAAGGAGATGAGATAGCAGATTCTGTACAAAACATTGAATTCCACTTTTCATATTCTCTCTTTGGAAAAGTTACAAGGTAGGATTGGTCTTTTGAAAATTATGGATTGCCACCTACTTTTTTAATTTGGGAAAACTAATACAAGAACAGAAATGTATTACAGTTACTATCCATTAAAGCTTTAATGTATTTTTCACTTACTTAGGAGTATAAATAGGTGGAGATGGTTCTAGTATTCCTAAACTTTAACATTCAATTGGTAGCAAAATCTGTACTTTAAATTCTTTCTGCACTTACTAATGATTCATACATCAGAATGACTAACCTGAGCATGTTCCACTAGGATTCCCCAAAACATGTTGTGTCCGCCCATCGCGTGTGAGAGCGATGTTCGCGTCGCGCGCGCCTGTCGCAAATCAGTCATGATCGGGACTGCACTGAGTCACTCGGAGATGAAACGCCTCATCGTTCACATGCGGAGAGATCGAGCAACCATGGGTGAGTCTCTATGTAAACTAACTTTTAGTCTGTAGTTTCATATGGAGGAGTGGTTGAACAGATCAACATAGATAATGGTTTAATTTAGAGAACTGGAATTCTAATGTCAGTCTAGGACCGAAAAACCAACATTTTTATCCAATTTGTCATTTTTCACCTCGTTGTGAGGAGAAGAGAATAGATCATTCTAAATGAAATTTGGTCAAGCTATAAATCATTTAAGGTCATAACATAATCATAAGAGAACATTGATATGAAAGAAATAAGATTTTGTCAATCTTGCAAAAAGATCATCATTTAAAATTGGGTAATAAACAGGCCCTTTCATGACACTTATTTCAATTCAATTCAATTCAATAATATCTTTATTCACACATTCATCAAGAATGGTTACAGAGTCAAACACATGCAGTAAAAAATTGCTTATGGGTCAAACTAACTCAATAAATAATATATTTCGTATAGAGAGCTAGAAAAGTTACATGTTCCAAGTAGGGATCCAATGAAATATAGTATTTAAACAC
>NW_025782933.1:0-31158 GCF_021130785.1 Homalodisca vitripennis | reverse complement strand
CATAAAGCCGTTACATTAGCCCTTAAAGTTACTGTATAGTGAGTGCAGTGTCTTCGTTGGGGGGATAATTATTACTTCTTTGAGGTTTGGTAAATGGTCCCATTGTAACTGTCGCATCTGTTACAATCCATATGACTGGAGTACATTTTTTTGACGCCACGGGCTTCATGCATTTTCCAGATATTGGACAGTCAGCAAACGGATCTGGTTTGTCAACATGTGACGGAGGCCACCTCACATCACTGCCCATCTGTCAATGGCAGCACTGAGGCGTTTTGTTTGTTTGGGGAACGTACAATTTCAAGGAACGCTAAAGTCACATCTTTGCCTCCACGGTCCTCCAGACCTCTTAATCAGTATGCGACGTTTCTTTCTATGGGGATCATCTAAAGAGCGTGTGTAATACCAGTACTAAGGCCAAGAATATCTTCTTGAGCTCAAGACATCAGATTGAAGAACACTGTTGCCAACATCCCAGAGAATCACATTGCCGTCGCACAATCGTATATGTTTTCGTATAATCGGATTGAATTTAATGTGTTAGGACGCAGATGGGACAGCACTTAACTGAACGTATTATTTAAAACAGCCAGTGGAATTTAATAACACTTTATTGTTATTTTCCAACATTTCTTATGTAAATTTCCAACTCTTGCCACTAACACATTTTAAGCATTGAATAAGGCCGTTGGCTGAATAAACAATTTCATTTGGTTTATTATGAATTATTTTCAATAATATTTCCGTTTTTCTCTGCGCCCACCCTGTTACTATCCGCATTTCTCTCAACGATTTAAACCGAAATTAACAGCAAAACCTAATACAAATATACAGGGTGAGTCTGACCACCCGTGCAGTATTTACAGCTGTCTTAATAACTGACTTCCAAACTTTTTCTATCTCTTTTCTCCATAATTTGGCCTCTCCGAATCTGTTAAAATTATTTTTAATTTTGAAAAATGCCCCTAAAGGGCCCAATTTGGGGGGTAGGGGGTACTTTTTTGGGGAATTTTCAAATGTAAACATGGGTCGTGTGATACATCAATTTAAAGGTCTTATTACACCGAACATTTTGGCGCAAAACAAAAGTTAATTATCTATAACCGTATGTACACGGGTGTACCAAAACGTTTTGAAAATAGGACTTTAAAATAAAGTACCGTGTTACCCTACCTACAATACGGAACAGCTCCAGATTTTTTCCTAACTTGCTATTGACCTATTTTTTCAATGAAATATGTGGTACGGGCATTTTTCACTGGATTTTCTAAATTTCAAAAATATTCAAAATTAAGAACACAAAAAATCCTAACACTCAAAATTCTTAAAATAGCAACATATAATAAATTTTATATCAAATAAAAGGTCTTTTTAAAACAAACTTTTTTTGTATTTAACTTTTTTCCCTATCTCTTACTGTTTCAAAATGGCAGCCGAAAAACTGAATTACGTATGTCTGTTTACAAAATGTAACAAATTAAATTTTAAATTATATGAAATAAAAATATGTCCTTTAATTTTTAATTTGCTTAATAGCTCTGAATGACCTCTGAACTAGCCATAATCTTACCTTTCATTGATTTTGCTAGTAAAGGTGCTCGAATTGTAGTCCGTCATTTGCTAAACACAGTTCTAATCTGGAACTTAAGATATCTACAGCTCGCAACACTTCTTCGTGGCTGATTGAATTTATAGCATTCGGATTCGCTGCATCATATCTTCGGGTGTTGTCGTTCGTAAAACATAAACTAAGTCTTTCAGCCTACCCCAAAAGTAAAAGTCCATACAGGTCAAATCAGGGGATCTTGGTGGGTAGTTAACTGGACCACCTCTTCCAACCCATCTTCCAGGATATTGTTTCATCAAGCGTTTGTCAGCACGTTGTGCGAGTAGTGAGCCGGAGCACCGTCGTGCATAAACCATATATTGCCAACAACTTCGTCAGTACATCTATTAATAAGTTAGGCAAGTGATTAATTAAAAAATTGTTATAAGTCTCTCCATCTAGGTGTCCTTCAAAGAAAAAAGGACCTACAATTCTCCTACCAACAATACCACAACCAAGTATTCACAGTCCAGTACCTGCTGGTTGTCAACCTCTCGTATCCAGTGGGGGTTCTCATGAGCCCAGTACCTCATGTTGTGACGGTTAACTTCGCCGTTGCTCCGAAATGTAGCTTCGTCACACCATAGTAGATTGCGAAAAAAATGTTCATTTTGTAGCAACTTTTCTCTTGCCCACAAACAAAAATTCATTCTTTGAATGCCATCATCACCCATGAAGTTCTTGGTGCAGGGACATCTATGTAGGGATGCATTTTATTGTCTTTCAGGATCCTCACCACTGAACTTTGACTCATACCAGAATCAATAGCAATTCTTCTGGAAGAATCATTTGGGTTTAGTTGCACTGCCGCCAATACTTCTGGTGCCCTATCACTTTCTTACAGGCCTTGCAAGCGTTTTTCCCTTATTGCTGTCAGGCTGTACCTGTCCTGTTTCACACGAACTCGAATAGCAAGTCTTTGAAAGGCCATTCGTGACTGAAGGTTCTCTATTTGGAAAACCGTTCGTTCGGCATATACCCTCGCAGAAGCCACATAGTTTTGAAAACATTCGCCTAACACCATTAGCATATCGAATGCCTCTGCATTTGTGTACGGCATTTCGAAAAACCACAAGCTGTCCTTAACAGCAGACACCAATGAACTGACTAAGGGTTAGCCTTATCACAATTTGTCAGATAAAAGATGTCTAGCCAGCTTTACCGCAAGTGATAAGCCTGTTGAGGGTGGTACAAAGTACCTTTCTAGTCCAAGACTGCATTGAGATTGTGCATACATGAATCAATGTTATCTTTAAAAGATAACATTGAAACTACTACAAAAATATTGGGCCACATTAGAAAATTAAAACGATGCTTAATTTTGTTTGGCCTGATTTCATAACAAATTCTGTTTATTTAATCACAAAAACCTGTTTGTTCAATATAAAAATAATTTGTTAACATTTTGTAAAACAGATATACGTAATTCAGTTTTTCGGCTGCCATTTTGAAACAGTAAGAGATAGGGGAAAAAGTTAAATACAAAAAAAGTGTTGTTTTAAAAAGACCTTTTATTTGATATAAAATTTATTATATGTTGCTATTTAAGAATTTTGAGTGTTAGGATTTTTTGTATTCTTAAATTTTGAATATTTTTGAAATTTAGAAAAATCCAGTGAAAAATGCCCGTACCACATATTTCATTGAAAAATAGGTCAATAGCAAGTTAGGAAAAAAATCTGGAGCTGTTCCGTATTGTAGGTAGGGTAACACGGTACTTTATTTTTAAAGTCCTATTTCAAAACGTTTTGGTACACCCTGTACATACGGTTAAAGATAATTAACTTTTGTTTGCGCCAAAATGTTCGGTGTAATAAGACCTTTAAATTGATGTATCACACGACCCAATGTTTACATTTGAAAATTCCCCAAAAAGTACCCCTACCCCCCAAATTGGGCCCTTTAGGGGCATTTTTTCAAAATTAAAAATAATTTTAACAGATTCGGAGAGGCCAAATTATGGAGAAAAGAGATAGAAAAAGTTTGGAAGTCAGTTATTAAGACAGCTGTAAATACTGCACGGGTGGTCAGACTCACCCTGTATAAGTAAGACAGCAAAGCATATATGTTAATAATACTGAGGAAGAGGCTTCCTACGCACTACTTTAATTGCATAGGCTTCCTACTCACTTGTTCAACCCAATGCTCATCTGCACGTCCTAGTTGGAGGAGGCAGCTAAATACATTGAAGGAGGTAGTAACGAATGAGACAGTAATGTAATCTGATAAAGAAGGCCACCCCATTTAGACTCTATCCGTCTAAATACCGTTTTTCTTCGTGGGAATAAATAAGTATATTAAATACATAACAAGTGGTTGTGTGAAGATATTATTATATATTTTCTGACTTTTCCAAGTTCTAATGACTTGAGATGTTTGAGCTGCAAAACTTTTTTTGAAAACATCACCCTGAGCTTCCATTTTTAAAATAACATTTATTCCAAATGTAACTTAACATTATGAAATGAATTAAGTTTTCATTTCTTAAGTATGACTTGAGTAGTAGTAATTCCATGAAACAATGGGAATGAGTGTAGTGAAATTCCCCTTCTATAAAGAATGTGCTCAATGTAAATTTTAAGGGAAATTGAAATAATGGTCCCTGAAAGTCTTAAGCTGTGTAAACATTATTTTAGATTATACTGTGTCTACTTCGATTAATTATTTTATCCTAATTTTGTATTGTTTCAAATATATATTTATCAGAATTATAGCAATTGTAATTGCTACTTAAAAAAGGGCTTTTTAAATCCAAACTCTGGCAAAGCTATAACACTTTTGTCACTTACTCCATAGATACGTCATATTTAAATTTCAAATATATTTGTGCTGGTAATCAGATAATATTTCATGATTAAGTATTTCAGTTCTTTGTTCTGGACGTACGTTTAAATATTATTAAGGTTTAAATCACTAAGCGCGTTTTTTTAGATGTAAAATTGATGTCAAGATAAATATCGATCTTTACACTATAATTCCTAAAACTACATTTTGACTAGTTTTGACTAGTCCTAAAACTACCACAACAGAGAAAATAAACCTGCCTCTGTCAGTAATGTCTTGAATCAGGTGCTCAGATATCAACGTGGTAAATTGGTCGAAATACCAATCACAATATTCCGTATTTTTGCCTAAAAAAAACACCAAAAAATAGCATAACCAAAAACATCACTAAAATATCATAGCCTCCAAAAGTGAAGTCAGTTGCAGTGATTTACTCTTTAAGAAAAGAATGAAAAAAGGGAAAATAACATCCATCTGCATGTCTTATAGTGATAGTTTTAAAGAGACATCCAGATACAACCCTTTATCGTAAGGCATCAAGCCAAGCACACAACAAACCGAAGTTCAAAATTTTACTATGCCTTGAAGCACCCTATTAATTCAAAACTATATATGTTTACATATACTGACTTATAGAGCTTTAGTTATGAGATATTAAAGATATTGAAGAAATGGAGTATTAAATAATCTGTACTATTGTATGAAACACCGTAAAGTTTTACAAAAAGATAAATAAAATGTTGTTATTGCACACATTATTAGGAATGATGTCTAACACGAAATTCTTTTTATTTTGCATGTAAAAAGGTTTTTGTTAAGGTAGTTAATAAATATTCTTAAGGATGTATTATATTTTTAAAACTTTTTAATTTTAATAAAATTATTTCATAAAAAGGCACTTTATCAAGCTTTAATATTATGGACTCACATTAACTGACTTTGTATTGACGCTTTTAATAGTATTTATGTTGTGCAACCTCGATAATAAGGCACGACTTTTAGCCAATCAATACAATAATTTTTATGACGTTTTATCTATTCTTTTATCTTGCATCAATTTCTTCTTTTTCTTGTAATCGAGTACCAGACTTTATGAAATGCAAAACAAGTATATGTGAATAATCAAATATGCATACTTCATATATTTCTATAAAATAGCTTTTTTATTTTTTCCAGCCCCTTATGAAGAGAAATATACTCAAACTATATAAAAAACATTTACCCTATAATATGAGTTATAGAACAAAACTAAACAGCCGTATTTCAAAACACTACTGAAAGCGAATCTGTTATAGTTTCATATATATTCAATCACATCATGGTAAACCTAATATTTAAACTATCGCATTTGTGCATATGTTTTCTGGTACATGATTTGCAAAACAGTAATAGTCGATAAAAAACAAATCTTAAGATTGAGAAATTAAATTTTTTCAGGTGTAATATAAGCAGGTTTCTACTAAAAGATCAATTAAAAGATGTCAAAAGCTAAAAGTAATTCAAAACTGCTTTTGAAAGTTTGTATTGGCAAGTTTGTCACAAAATCTTTGCATAGAAATCACATTAAATAAATATTATAGTAAAGCTATTTTATGGAATAGTTTCAGGCTGAGCTTTGTGTAATATATATATATATATATATATATATATATATATATATATATATATAAGTAGATATGAATATGCCGATTCTGGCTCACTTTTGGGACAGTCAGAAAATCAATGTAAAATACTGTCCATTGAACAATAAAAAAATCTAAGAAATCTAACAGGAAACCACGAATGTAAAATACTGTCCCATTGAACCATAAACAAATCTAAGAAATCTAACAGGAAACCACGAATGGAAAATAACCGAATCTTTAGCTGTTTTACTGTTCATTGTAGGCTTCTAATTTCTTAAGCTATTTTAATGAAAAAATCCAGAAATCTCAATGAAAAAATCTATAAACGGAAATAATGAAATTTGCTAACAATCACTCGAGAAGTCGGGGAGAATGTGAGTAAAACCGCATTCTTTTTCACGAGGTTCTTCATTTACTTTCTCCAAATGTACTATAAAATCATCAAAGATTTCAGGTTTAAAAATCGTAGTTAAATTCAATGTCTAAATAGTGAAAGATTATAGGTAAAATCTTCTCATAATAAACGTGTGTATTTAAACCTACAAACCTAATGTATTCTTTGAAAAGGAAAATAATTTTGTCAACGGTTCCAAGAGATAAGTAAAAATTTTTGTTCTTTTTTCTAAATTCTGAGACAAATTTTGTTTGCTTCTTATCTCCATATTGTAATTTTCTAAGCAGATTATTCAAATGTGTTAGCTTATTTCGAAATTTCTTAGGTTTAGGTCTTTCATACAAAATTAAATTACAATCTCTAACAAACTAATCTTTTATCAATAATTTCTCCTCTATTATAACACTTGTAACAGTTGGCATTATACTCTTCCATTTTACAAAAAGAATAAATGGAAGCTATGGAACTAAGTCTGCCGAGATATAAATTTTTCAGCGCAAATGTTTATGTTTATATTTCAACTACCGAGATAAAAAGAAATGATTTTTATTTTATTATTCAACTATTTAGGATATTTTGTCTATGATTACAAAGATTATTACGGAAGAAATCGAGATTTTTCATCAGCGAAAGAGTATATTTTTAAAGTTTTAGAAGGAATGAAAGAGAAACAATATGAACATCATTAACTACTGAATTTCTCTAATATCGTTCTTAATCACGTCATATGATAAAAATTTCTCAGAAACCACAACCACATAACAAATCGCGTTTTGTAACAGCATTTTGAAAATCCATATTGATAATTATATCGTTCTTTGAACTAGAAATATTTGTCAAACTCTTTGTTGTATCAATGACATAAATGGGTCTATTTGCTATAAATTCTTTGGGGTTGTAATACATTTCCATATTTTTGTAGTAAACTTTCTTAAAATCTTGATACATCTGATACATGATTCTGAAAAGACCACCGGAAATGTTTAAATTTTGTAATTCATCTGGATAATAAGAACCGTTCCAATTTTCTACTCTGATATTTTTTACATCCAAACTATCGAACTTTGAAGGATTTTTTTCTTGATTATTCTGTCTATCTGTTTGAAAACCAATGATAACGAACTTGGGATTGAAGATATTTTCTATAAATATTTGTGATATCGAACGAATAAGTTGTTCCGGAAATACCTTTTTGCTCAATACATTGCCAATCTAGAAAATTAAACGTGATGTTTTGAGATTTTATAATTTCATCAATCAACTGAATTTTACTCGTGGTTTTGTAATCAATCATCGGAACTCTAATGAAAAACTCGTTAATTGTAATTTTGCCATCAACAGGCATAACATTTCCAGTTGCAGTCTTCAGAATCACATCATTGTCTTCTGCTCTTATAAAACTTAGATAAAATCCTCCTTTATAGATCGGAATAGTAACATTTTCAAAAAATCCTAAGCCGAAATGTGCTAAATCACCGACCGCTTCAAATTGTCCAAATTTAAAAGTTGATTTCAAAACTGTTTGAAAATACATCACTTTTGGAATAACAAATAGTTCCTTTAATTGTGCTTAATTGACCACAGTTTTCGACTTCTTCTATCAATTTATTGTGTTTTCTTACTTCAATCTTAGAAAATAAAAACGGTATAAAATTATCGATTAATCTAACATTATCAGTTCCAAGATATGCTTGACCTATCTTGTTTTGTTAAAGTTCCAGAAATATAAAACAGGAAGTTAGACGAGCAAAAGTTATCTCCAAAATCAATATTAAACTCAGTTCTTTTATTCGGTTCATTCAAATGTTGTTTACTAATTGGATAGAAATTTTTAAACTCCGCCCTTTCAATATCACTAGCATACTTTCTGTAGTCCACCATTTAATAAGAGAAAATTTAAACATCATGTATAAGAAAGATATCATTTTTTCATCGATCTAATGTACGTTTTTATAAGAAAAGATATAAATTTTAGTAAAATAATTAAAAAGATTAGAGTCATTTTTAATGATCTACTTCGTCATATTCGGGATTCTCTTCCTTAAATTTTGCGATCTCGGTCACATATTTCAATAAAATTTGCACAGGATAGTAACCGCTATCTATAATATTGTTCCAATCAACTGTATCTTTATTTTCATCCAAAAATTTTTATACTCAAGTGTTGATAGAGGACAAAGAACAGACATATGATCTTTTAATTGATAATGTATATTTTCTTGAATGAACTCTGGGGACAGATTTTGATATTTTGCAATGTTATACCAATTCAAATTTGTTTACGTATAATCTCATCATATCTTCGGATAATTCATATTTTTGAGAAATGTCATCCCAATGTTCTTTTTTCAAATCTCTTTCGTGTTGCATTATAAAAAGATCGAAAGCACTGTAATGTCCCGCCATCTCTATTTATTAAGAAAAAATTTCAAGTTTTTATAAATTGACTCTTTTTTGCGTTACATTCAGCACATTTTCCAGAAATTCTCTTAACTCCATTGATATTTGCATAGTATTTTATATCATTTGTTTCAGTTTTTGCCTTACACCTCACACAGTATATGAGCGCCATTTATATAAGGAAATTTTATCATGCATAAAACCCTACACGAATACCTATTTCAGTAAGATCTTCCTCCATATTATTAAGTTTTTCTTGTAATTTTTGAAATTTGACAGCATAAGAATCATTGTATTCAACAAATTTATGACCAATTTTCTCAAAAGTTTTCGTAGCATCTAAACTAAACTTATCAAAAGACTCTTTAAAATTAGTAAGTTTTTCATTAATTTCACCAACATCGTCTACTGATCTTCTATTTCTGGCTTCTAACTTGTCATAGACTTCTGTTGTAAAATCTTTAACATGCTGTTTATGATTCTCATAATTTTGTTTTAGTTCATTAAAACATTTTAATAGGATCTTCTAATTGAATCATTACAACAACATCAAATGGATTAATTCCTTTACTAACACCGCTAATTTCTTTTTCCTTTAAAATCTAAGGCATTTTTAAACATTCGGATCATGTAAATCAACAATATCGATGTTTTCTGATAATTTTAGAGGTTTTAAAATTTGTTTCTTTAACAACAACATCATGTTTGTCAATACCAGGTCGAACACCGACAATTCTTTTTTTATTAGCCAAACTAACATAATTCTTTTCAACTTTGATCGCTTCAGTAATTTTATCAGCTTTTTCGATATGAGACATTAAATTGGTAAATAATTTTTTTACACCATCATCAACTTCTTTTTCCAATGTTTTTATTTTATCAGCAACTTCATTTGAACTCATGAAATTTGCAAGTTTGTTATCATATTCTGCTTTAAAATCTTCAATCTCGATAGCAAAACATATCTGAATCTGGAAGGTTTTGTAATAAATTTTCTAACTTGTTATCAAACTCATTTCTCAAACTATCAAAATTCAAACTATTATCTACATTTTGAATAATTTGTGTACCAAATACGTCAAAAATATTTTGTGAATCCATATTTATTAAGCAATAATTTGTTAACAACTTCTTTAAAATCTTTACCATTACTCAGTTCATTCAAAACAAAAACACATAAATGACCACAAATTGGGGGATCTTTATAGTCTTGAATCTGAGAGTCATTGTAGTAGACGCTTGATTTTTTCAAATATTTGATCAATTCTATAGGTGGTTTGTCCTCAATTCTTCCATACGAATCAAAATAACATGCATTCTTATCATTTTTATAATAACAAACCCAATGCGTTCCACTCCCCAAAATCGAGTCTAAATTCACAATTCCACATTCGAATTTCTTAACTTTTTCAGGTAATGTATCTCTCATGAAAATTCCTCTAAAATGTTTAATGTTTTTGCAGAGTTCTTCCAATTCACCGAATGTTAATGGTTTGATTTCAAATTTTTTTTTTTTTAATGTTTGTTTTCACGTAATTCAAAGTTTTTTTCATCTAATCCAGATCCTGTAACACCTTCCAACTCTTTATCTAACCAATTTAAAATGTTTCGAACAATAGGAATCACATCTTTTTTAACGATTGGAGCAGCTTTACGAACATAAGGAACAACATTTTTAACAACTGGAATATTTTCTCCAAAATCTAATAAATCTTTCAAAAGTCCACCATTTTTAAGTTCTTTCAACTGATTATAAGAAAATTCTATTCTGGTTCCTTTATTGTTTTTCTTATGTTTTTCGAGTTTATTGTATTGTCTATTTGTTAAAAAATATCTTATCTTCGCCATTTTTTAGTTGATCTATTTTAAATTGAATACTAACGGGTATTTTTTTCTTTAAAGCGGATTTTATTTTTTCTTTCTGATTTTTGCTGAAATTTACGTTCACCTCCATTTATATAGTTAAAATTTCAAGTTCTCTTCAATTCCCATTCCTAGTTTTCTCTTCAAAAACATTGCTCCAACTGTTGGAAGTGCAACAAATCTTTCACCTAAACTAGCATCTTTTGATAAAAATCTATCCATTGCCTTATCTTGCAAAACTTTATCTGCTATATGTCTGGAATTTGTGTCACTATGTTTTGCATAAAAAATATCGTGTTCCATAGCAGCTTGATCTAATTTATTTATATCAGGATCTCCTCTTTGTAGTCTTTTTTTCGAGTTTTGTGCCAGGCCCCAGATACTGATAAGTTGGTACGTGTAATTCAAAAGGTAAATTGTTGATAAAATCATTCAAAAGTCCGCTACCTTCAATCATAGATGAACTTATTGCTGGCAAAACTCGCTTTAAATATTTAATTCCATCAGGTTTTTCAATCAATTCATCAAGTTTGTTCGAAATAAAATCTTTAATCGCTTTCTTTTCGTTCAAAAAATTGTTGTTTCCAGCCTTCTCTTGAGCATAAATATAATTAATAATTCCATCGAGTTTTGTCAAATCGTCGATATATCTGTACTCAATCTTATTATCATTGTATTTTCTTACACCTGATCCTTCGATTCGTTTTTTCCCAAATTGGTTTAATCAAATTGATATATTTTTTACCTCTACTTGACTTAGGCTTCTTAGTAGATGGATCATTATTTTTGTAAATTGAGTCAGATTCCCATAAAATTTCTGTATACTTTTTCAAATCTTCTTCAGAATATAAATTATCTTTTGGAGCGTCATAGTCTGTTAATAATCTCCATAAACCTTGAGTTCCTTCATATGTTTTTTCATTAATAATGATATCATTATGTTCAAAATTCACGGGCAAATTTCCAATCATAAAACTTTTCTTTTTTTATCCCAATACAAACCAAATTTATCATCTTTTACTCTAGGAAGGAATTTTTTACCAATTTCACCAATTATTATATCCGTTGTTCCAGGACTTATTGGTTCAACTATGGTAGAGTCTTCAATGATTCGAGGTCTAAATGGTGTTGAAGATGGTAATTTTGGCAATTCAAAACTCTTCTACTTCAGATTCTGGAATCGAAATATCGGCAAATTGTCGTACAACTGGAACCAAATTCATTAAATTTTGATTATCGCTTAAAACATTTTCAATTTTTGCCCTCAACATTTTTTATTGCAGAAGTTACAGGTTGATTAATTTTTTGAATAAGTTCTTGTTCTTCTTCATCAATTCGAATCTGTTCTTTAAATTCTTTGATTAATTTCTTTTCGATTTGATCAAGTTTTTTCGCTTCTTCAGAAGTTACGTTCACCATTTATTTAGGAAAATTTTGAAACGTGGAACACGAAACGTGGAACGTAAAAACGTGAACGTGGAACGTAAAAACGTGAACGTGGAACGTAAAAACGTGAACAGATTTACCGTTTTTCAGTTGTTTTCATAATGTAAATAAAAAGTAAAGATAATGTAAAAATAATTGTAAGAAATATTTTATCAAGTAGATTTGCCAGACCACTGAGCAGCATTTATATTAGAAAATTTATTCAAATATTTACCATTTTTAGGCTTCAAAGTTAAATTAATAGTTAAAAATCCATAGTCTTCTTTCCAAATTTTATCACATAATTCATTAAAGTGGTTAAAACTCATATCAGATCCCACATAATTGTTGTAAATCTTTCTCGAATAGTGATCGTCTTGCTTAAAAAACACACAACATATTCAAATTATTTCTAATAACTTGTTTTATCAACCTTTGAAAAGCATTGGGAAAAGATAGATACAAGAGATATTTTTGTGACGAGGACATTACGAAATATTCCTTAAATAACGTCTTGATTTTCTAAAATACAGTCATCGAAAACGATTAACGAATTGGGTTTACACTCGCTTAATGGAACTATGTCCTCAGAGGCATTATAAAAATGTGATACCTTTTTGCTTAAGTTTTTCTCAATATTTTCAAATCTTTCTTGCAATTTTTTTATAAGCGTCTTGTTCTAAAGATTTACTAAAAACATACAAATTGGAATAAGGAATCAACCTATTGTAGATAAAATTCAATAATAAAGTTGTTTTTCCACATCCACTTGAACCAACAATTAACAATCTGATTGGTTGATCTTTCTTATTTTCTTCAAACGTTTGAAGTTTTATCTGATCTTTTTGCTTTAAAAATTTCTCCATTTAAATAGCTAAAATGAAGCTGTTCAAGTTGACTTCAGAAAGCTCTAAATTAGTTTTAAACTTGGAACATCCTATACACTTAGAGGAAGAATCAAATTATTTTATCGGTTTAAGCGGTTTTTATTCTGACAATTTTGTAATAAATATTAGTGAAAGTTCTCCTTATTGTATAGGATTTAGTGAGAAGAACATAACAAAATATTATGGTTTAAACAAAGGATATTATACTTTCGATCAAATAAAAAATTCCCTTTAAAATTATCTGAAAACATTCAAACAATCAGATAAATCTTTAAACTTTGACGAAAACAAGTTTGAAATGCAAAAAAATTATCTCTCTAATAAAATTCAAATAAAATCACCAGTAAGAATAATGTTTTCAGCAATTATTGTAGATTTGTTAGGGTTTGTTCAAGAAACTATTGAGCCAAATCAGGTATATTTAGGAAATAAAACGCCAAAATTTAGACCTTTCGATGTAATTGAAGTGCACTGCAATCTCGTTGAACCTAGTTTTGAAAATCATACCGAACATTTACACAAAGAATCTGAAATTTTGTACACTTTTTTCCCAAATGTTGCTTATGGATCAAAAAATCAGTGAAAAAACCGAATGAAATCGATTATATTCCAATTAGAAAAATATATTAAAAGAATTCAAAAAATCGTTCTAACTATACAAGACTCTGAGGGAAATTTAATAAATAATGAGAGTAAAACAACAATATATTTAAGATTGTCGAAAGAATGATGAATCAAGGGGGGAACGAATCGTTCTTACCTTCAAACTTTCAAAACGAGTTGATAATTATTTCTTCATTATTTAAATCTTTTATACTATAAGTTACAGGATCTGTGTTATTAATTTGATAAATCACAAAGATTTCTCTTGACCAATTGTTCTTATATTTGTTCGAAAATGTTTGTTTTTTACTAACAATTCTTACATGATCATTGACTTTAAATTTAGTTTTCGTGTGAATTTCTGGTGGAACATACTTGAAAACGGTCTCTAATAACTCCTTTTCTGCATCCTTATCTACGTCTTTGGGCTTCATTTTGATTGTGCTGTGAACTGTATCGTTATAATTGTTTTACGATTTTTTGAAGAATATCGATCCATTTAAAGTTTTTATTAATCTCAAAAATTACTTTCATTCTCTCATTTTTGAGTTCTGTTATATCTCTCTACAATACTTGATTTCTCTTCGTTTTCAGTATGATAAATCTTAATGTTGTATTTTCTCAAAACTTCGTTAAATTCTTTATTTTTAAACTCTAAACCCTTATCTGTATGAAGTAGATTTGGCGGTTTGTGATTGATCTTTATCGCGTCTTTTACTATATCTTCGAAGGCTTTTGAAACATCTTTACCGTTTTTTCTTTTGATAGCTCTTGACCAAGCATATTTTGAGAAAGTATCAATAACATTTAACATATACTTGAATCCATCATTTTGATTCCGAATAGTTAGACATTATAACTAAATCTGCTGCCCATAAATCGTCAATTCCTAATGTTATAATTTTTCTCTTTTTAAAACTTCTTTCGTACTGGTGCATGAATTTCTCGAGCTTCAATCTCTATCTCATCTTTAGTCTTCAATTCTTGCTTAACAGGTTTTGGATTTGGATTCTTTATAAACTTACTCTTGTTTGTCTTACATTTTGAACATTTTGCAGCAATTCTATACAACCCGTTTTGAGTTTGAACGATTTTTGAATCTATATTTTTCGTTTTTTTTCTTGCATTTGTGGCAGTGAATCAAATCATCTTCCATTTACATGTCAAAGTTTCCAAGTTTATTTAACTCATCTAATATATTAGATTTTGCTTCGCCTTTATATCCATACGGTACTGTATCGATCTTATTTTCTAGGACATTTTCTCTTATCATCTTTAGCGTTCAGTGCCAGCTTGTTTATGGTGATGGTATACAAATCATGTTTATAGCTTTTGATTACTGTCATCTCTCTAAATTCTTCTTTATCTTCAAACAAACATCTCTTCAAGTTTTCGATATTTATTGTTTTATTTACAACGCTTCTCTTAATTCCTTTACACCTAACTGGATTTTTGTCTAGATATTTGTACGAGTACATCTTTGACCTCAAACCACAAAATTCTTCTAAGATTTCCCCATTTAGTTCGTCTTTGAATTTCCCTATTACCTTCTTGTTTTTAGTAGCGAAAACATTCGTGATCTTTTGGATAATCGCTCGTATCGAAATCATCTATATTTTCTTTAATAATTTTGTAAGGATCACGTTTCAATTCTAGGAAGTAACTGTCTGTGTCCATGTAACACAGATTCAAATCTGGATCAAACTTCTTTAATTTGTTGTAATAAAACTCGTACATTAACAATTTTGAAAGGTCAAGAACTGAAAAACCTATGTAGATTGGCTTGTTAAATTTAACTTTCTGCTTGTACATGTGACTCGCTATACAGTTGTCGTCAAAGATGTTAAAGCATTTGAAATTTGTTTTCTTAGCTTGTTTCATTGAAAATTCTTCATTTCCTAGTCTAATATCACATCTGTTTCTCACATTTTCCATAGATTTTCCAAAAACAGAGTTGTTCATCAGCTTGTAAAAATCTTTCTCAAAGTCGCTTTGTAGCTTTGGTTCTCATACTAGTATTAAAATCAATGTAATCTTTCATAAAAGGCTTCTGATCGAATGCAATAACTCTATTCACATGTTTTAACACCATTCCTTGTTCCAGATAGAATTTCAAATTTCTCGAATGAACAACATATTCAGTTTTATCCAGTAGAGTTGTGCAAAGTTTGTTGTTATAATGTTCTGGAGCAAGAGGCAAATCTTTATGATTTTCATGTAAATTCTTCGGATATTCTAGATCGACTTCGAGAATATAGCCATAATCTTCGTCGCCAGTGAGTTCCAAAATTGTTACTCTCCATTCTGCAGTAGTGTAAGTTTTTGGATCCATCCACTTGATATCGTTGAATGGTAAATTTTGCATCAGACCATAGCCATAAAGGTTGTTTGCATCGACGTACAACAAATAGTTTTCGGGGTTTGTCTTATCAAAATCTTTTAAATATTTGTTATTTGCTTTCACATATCGTTTAATACACTGAGAAATGCCTCCGCGAATACCTTTTTCGATCATCAAATACATGTTATAATCACTAATTAATTGTAATTCTATCTGCGTTAATTTTAACATAGCATCCCAAGCAAGACTGGGAGCTGTTAGATAGTGTGCTGGATCAAGCTTATAGCAATTCAAACAAATGTTTCTGAAATTTTCAAAGATATCAGCGAGCAATAGAACATCTTGAATGTTATAGAGATCGGAGTAATTTCCTAGATTTTTTTACTTTTTAATTTGTTCCATACATTTAAGTAGTGTTGAAAATCTTTCTCAGATATGCTCTCGTCTGTCAAAAGTGAATAGAAATCTTGAATTCTCAATTCTTCTGTGTAATCAAGTTTTTCAATACTATCGATAAATTCATAGGGAAAATATTCCTTTTCCAGATAGAATTTTAAAGATTTCTTCTTCGTCATTTGGTTGTCTATCTAGAATTGCGTTCAGACCATCTTGTATAAAATGATTTGTATGTTTGAAGTCTTCTCTCTTTAGATTTTTAGCTAACTTTTCAATAGACGATGCCATAAATCTGAACGTGTCTACGAAAGAAAACTTAATGAACTTTCTTGGTTTATCATCTTCAAACTCATACCCATATCCTGAATTTACTGAATAATTTATATATTTCTCATCGGTGTTTGCGATCAAATCAACATTACCATACTGTTTTGCCAACTCTTTTACGTACAAATGAGTATCATAACTTGACATATTGTGACAGAAAACTGGAATATTCTGAGGAAATTTGAGATTCAAGTTACAAGATAAATGAGCTGAACCTCTAAATTTACCTGTTAAATGACAATGATCTTGTACTTTTTTTCTTGTTTTTATTATCAAAACCCTCACATTCACAAATTATGGCAAAGATTTGAATTTTGATATGCAATTTCTTCTTCTTCGGTCAATTTCATAGGTATTTTATTCTTAGAATTATACTTTTTAGCTATGTATTTCGATAATTTATTAAGTTCTTCAAACAATTTTGCAGGAACATTTGGCAAATCTTCTTTCATTTTTTGCTCGATAACATATCGGCTTGTACATACGATTGGTCACATTAGACACTAAGTATAGAGTAAAAACCATATGGAATGTGCTTCTGAATCTTGGTTGTGATCGATTTTTGCGGATTGTTTTTGCATGTGGGAATCTTCTCTAATATGCTTTCAAAAATCCATATAAATAAACGTACGGATGGCTAAACTTCTTTTGATAATTAGTAAATTTAGTTGTTTGACCTGGAAATGGCATAATTGGCTTACAAACTTCGTGATTTTTACAAATTTCTAAATGGTCTGCTAAATCTACAGATTTGTAGAAATGGCTTAAACATCTCCTACATAGAAAATTTTTATGTCCATGTTTGGATGTTTGAGAACTCACTAACCTACTTAAATCGGTTATCAAAACAAAATGAGATTTGTCTTCTTGTTTTACATACAGTAGATCAATATTTAATTCTGCATCATATTTTTCAGAAATTTGCAACGGAACAATGTTAAATTTCTCATCATAACTGTAGATATTTATTGACATTTTCGGATACTTGTACTTAGAATTGTAACTTCGTTTTTCAAATGATTGTATATCTTTTAAGGACATTGGATACTCGAAACCTGAAAATATCTCGTCATTTACAAATTGTTCGTATTGTTTTTGCTCTATCAGCATTCTTTTCAGGTTTTTCAATAGCACATCGGATAGAATAAATAAAGCAATAATCATCTTTATTTTTTTATATTTATACAAGCTTTTTTATCTTTGATTTTCTTTGGTAAATCGATATATGATCCTGCGTTCATAAATTCGTGTTTGTTAAGGCTCAAAACTAGTTGTTTGCAGCGTTTTAATGTCCATCCAGAACCTTTATTTGGATGATTCGTTTGTTCTCGATGTGTTAATTTATTAAATTGCTTAGTAATAAAGTCGTTTATATCGAAGATCTCGTCTGCTTTTATAGTAAAGTACATTGGGCAAGTTTGTGTTTCACCGTTCACTAAAGTTCGTTCGTATTCGCATTCTAAAGAGAGATAGCCCTTCATATTTTTAACGGTTTCTTGAAATTTTTCGATTAAACTTTTAATTTCTGACCGCATAATTGATAGATATTTGTAAATTGACATGGAATTATCGTTTAAATTTGTTAAAATGTATTGCTTGAAAAGACCGTGTATTGAGGATAAAACTTCTACATCAATGATATTTTCGGGTTTCTC
This sequence comes from Homalodisca vitripennis, assembly GCF_021130785.1. Taxonomy (NCBI): domain Eukaryota; kingdom Metazoa; phylum Arthropoda; class Insecta; order Hemiptera; family Cicadellidae; genus Homalodisca; species Homalodisca vitripennis. The sequence goes on along the minus strand of NW_025782933.1, from coordinate 12,852 downwards.
ATTAAGAGTTTTGTCAATTTCTTCGATCATTTCAGACTTAGTTTTATCGTTTGTTTCAATGAACAATTTCTCAGCGATTGATTGAATTTTTTCATCTTTAAATAGATTGAGATCTTTTTTAATTTCCTTAAAATTTTTCTTTAGTTCACGCAATTTTTCTATATTGTACATCTTTTCATGATCGACAATTTGATTTTCTTTAGCCCAATTCCTCAAATAATTTAGTTCTTTCTCATAAAGTTCTTTGTTTTTTTAGATGATTTTTTGACTTATAATGTCGGGTAAAATGATGTTCGAAAACATCTTTTTTGCAGTACGGGCAGGATATCTTTTTCCTCTCCATTTAAATAGGGAAAATTTGAATGTGCCAAGTTTTACTATTTAGTGAAATATCTTTTTATTAAGCTGAAAAATAGCAATAATTCAGTAGATTTCTAAGGATTTTTATCAAAATTTGATAAAAATCAGCACAATTTATGGTTAAAACAGCCTTTGATTCTTCTATTTAAAGAAGAAAAATTTGTTTAACTAACACTTTGAAAAGTGGAGAATTTTACTAGAATTTTACACAAATCAGCACAAATTGTAGTAAAACAGCTGTAGATTCTTCTATTTATTATAGAAAAATCTGTAAACTAAGACTTAAAATTATTGAAAAAAATAGTATAGTTATAGTAATAAAAGTACTTTTATTACTATATTGGTTTGTAGGGGGTAATTTAAATTCTATAATACTATTTTTTCAATATTTTTTTCTTTAACTTTTCCAAGATTTTTCATTAAGATTTTAATATATTTACAACAGAATTTTTCGAGAAAATATCGTTCACATTATCAACTTTAAAGCTAAAAATTCGCAATAATTAGAGAAATTCAGTAGATTTTCAGGATTTTTCAAAAAACTCTAGTATATGCACCTTAAGAGCTGTGGTTTTGACCCTAAAAAACCGTGTTTTTAGGGTCAAAACCCCGGTTTTTTTGTGTATTTTGGAAGTATAGTTTTGATTTTTCACCTTAAAAGTGTAGAAGTATTAATTTTTTTCTATGTAAATGGCGCTGTTACAAGAGTTGAATAAGGTTGGTGATTTAAAGTTCAAAGAATACAAGAGATTAATAGAATTAGAAGAAAATAAGAAATACAAAATTTTGAATCTGGAGAAAATGAAAGATAAATTCGGGTTTACAATAATTGCCGAGTTGGAAGATTATAAAGTACACTTACCGAACAGATTTTTGACTGTTTTGGATGAAAAAAAGATTAAAGAATTGAATAAAAATGAAAAATTACACTTGGTTGTTACTGGAAAGAAGACTATTAAAGATAAAGACTGTGTTACAATTAACTTCGTGGAATAAAGATTTCGAAGATTTCTGGAATTTTCATTAAAACAGCTTATAAATGTAGAAGCCTACAATGAACAGTAAAACAGCTATAGATTCGGTTATTTAACATTCGTGATTTCTCAGATTTGTTTATGGTTCAATGGACAGTATTTTACATTGATTTTCTGACTGTCCCAAAAGTGAGCCAGAATCGGCATATTCATATCTACTTATCTGATGTATATATAGACTAACAAATTAAAAAATAAACATAACGATATACGGTTAGAAAACGTTACGCTAGTTATGTAGATAACGTGTCAACGGCCAGCGAAATGACTCCTGTCTATAGAATTAAAATTTAATCATAAATCTGGTAAAAAATTAGCAAAGTAAAAAATTGATCATAGTGAATATAACACGCAGGTAGACATTTATATTAACTAGTCTAAGACCTGCAGTAGCATTTGATCTTATGAAGAGGGGGATCGTGGACTTAACAAGCTAAGTGTAACACTACATTATAACTTATTAATTGTGGATACCAGTATCCTTTATTCTGACTAAAACTTTACTTTATATCCTATCATCAATCTATCCAGTGATCGTGGACTTAACAAGCTAAGTGTAACACTACATTATAACTTATTAATTGTGGATACCAGTATCCTTTATTCTGACTAAAACTTTACTTTATATCCTATCATCAATCTATCCCAGTGATCGTGTGTTTTATGGTAGGTCATGTTTCTTAGACTTTTTATTTCTTCCTTGTCAAGCATTTGTAGCTGAATGGCTCCGTGATAAAATAAAAATATACAACATTACTCACAAATAAATAAAATTACGTCGCACAAACCACATAAAACACGATCGCGCAATACTACATGTGGGAAACTGCGGCGCGGCAATTTCACATGGTTGAGTCACACATTACCGTAGACACACGTGAGCATTAGCTTGATTGACGGTGGAAAAATAAATCTAATTCTAACCTACACAAACAACATTTAATATTTCAAATGAACATGTACAACAAACTCAGATACTAGTATACCCTATACCCTAGTACCCATACCCTAAACCTCTAGTAAAACGACTCTCTCTCTCCCTCTCACTCTCAAAGTGAAAGTTACCGTGTACATTGGTATGTAAAGTTAACGCAATTTGAACTCACGTGTATATAGTTTGTAATTATACCAAACTTGTATTACATATCCGCAAATACTCAAACAACTATTATCCACAGCTGTGGCTTAACCGTGCTAAATACGTAGCAACATATTTCAATGCTTTTGGTTACTACATCGAATATAACTTGGATGAAGAGCCAATCAAATTGGCAAGGAGCACCCATTCTTGCTGATGAGGTTACTAGGAGTACAATAATTGACTAAATCAACTCCCTCTCAATGTTAGATTTGACCTCTTCATTGAGAATGGATCCTGATTATTTGCATTCAGACTTGTAATACCAATTAATTAACCAAACTATAAATTTGATAGTTTAAATGTGGTCAATCCATTAGTTACATTTTTTAAATATTTTAGATAATCTGTCTAATGATATTTGAACATTAGCTTGAACCTATTGGATTATGCACGCAAAACATCAAAAATTAGTTTACAATAAATTTAGCATGATTGTTTTCTTTTTCAAATAAATATCTCCTTCAGATGTACACTTCTGTAGAGTAAAATGGTAGCAAAAGCTATTTCAATAATGTTAATTTTGTAGTCTTAATACGTTATGAGTTTAGAAAGTTTATCAATCAAAGAAAACAAGTTTGCAATGTTCTAATTGTAAAGTATATAAGGTTTAATAGTTTTCAATTTAGAAGAATGAAATAGAATTTGAAATGGGTAAGTAAAACACTGATGTTACCGTGCTGTAGATCTACGGGTATTGATGCCAATAAAAAGGGTTATTTCAGCTGTATATCTGTTATAACGTTATATTTTGAAACTATTCCAGAATTATTTTGAAGGCATTACATTTTAAAACACTTTTTAAATTTGACATAATATTTTCTCAAATACAGAAGTTGGTTTTCAAAGATGAAGCGGTTTTGTGTGTTTTTATTACCTTTTCAATTACAAATCATCCCATGGATTATACTCAAAAAATCATCTCTCGCATGTTGTAGTATTTATTACGTAAGTACTAATATTATAAACTGAATACTTACTGAACTGGTTCACTGCTTCCTTTACGTATAGAAGTTTTGTTTATTTAGTGGGCTTTCGTACAACCAATATTTTTACTGCAAAAAAGTGTCATTATTGTTATTATATAAATATCTGAATGATTTTTATGTTAGTAAACATCAATTGGATTTCGAGAGTAACTTTATTTGCATCATCGTATAAAGATGAGTGTGAGAAAGTAAATTAAAGTGAATAAAAAAAAACCTATTAATAATTGTGTATATTAATTTTTGATGTTATACGAAAATCGGAACAAAACTCTGTAGGGGAACCCGGGGCGGAATGGGGTACTTAGTAAATATATTTTTTTTTCATGTAAAAAGGGTTGATTAAAAAGGCTGAAATATTTTATACATGTTTATTGAACATTAGCACACAACAAGAAAATATTCATATCTTAACTAAACATCAATAATTTTTTTTATATTTTGAAAATTACACCTATTACAATTTCCCGTTCTGCCCCGGGTATCGGGGCAGAATGGGGTGGTCATTAAATACATGTCAACATTTTTGAAAAACTTCCCTCCAAACGTATATTGTTAATTATAACTACTAAAACGTGTTTTGTCATAGCTTTTTTTCCTAAGGCTACTTAAACTAACATCAATTGTTTTCAAATCCTATTCTCAGTCCTCATCGTCACATAATTCACATAACAATACAGCTTCATCGTCCTCACTGTCTATGCCTGCGCATGAATTGTGAGCCCACTTTTTGCACCTACAGCACGATACCCACCCTTCTACTGATTTTGAATAGAACTCTCCACAATACAAACAGGCACAGTCTGCATCATCATCATCATCACTGTCATCATTGTCTTCATTTTTCTGCTCCTTCTTTTTTTTAAGTTTCTTCAGGTTTTTTTCTTTAGTTTCCTTACTCTTCGATTTGTTCTCCTTCTTAAACAAACCTCATTCTTGCTTTTTCTTGCTTGATACGATTTTTTTTCTTCCCTTTCATTTATAGCCTCCATAAGTTCTCTTTTGTATGGCGATTCTGTTAAGATCGCAGTCTTCCCTTTTTTCCGATTTGACCTCTTTGTGGTGGCCTTAACTTTGGGAATTGGCATCACAACTTCGGGTGAGACTACAAATTTGGATGTTTCCCCTAATTGAGAGGCCTGGTTACCATCTACCCAATGAGAGCATCCAGGGACACTCAATCCATCATTGAGCCGGGGTTTCTTTGCCGGTGTTTGCTCCTTATCAGTGCAAAAAACTTCATCAACATCATTTGAGCTTGCTGATTGGCATTTTTTAACTGGAATGTTCGGAGAAGGCTCTTGGATAAGTTCTTCACCTCCTTGGTTAAGATCTTCACCTCCTTGGTTAAGATCTTCACCTCCTTGGATAAGTTCTTCGCCTCCTTGGATCAGTTCTTCTCCTGGTGATAAGACAGCCTCTTGGGAAGGAGGTATTTTCAACAGAAATGTCGGTTACGTCTGCTGGGAGAAAATCCTCCTCTTTGAAGATGGAGGGATCAGTAGGCCATATTCCTGTAGCTTTAAAACGCACTTATGGCAGTTCTCATATTGGCGCATTGAATATAGGCTGCCCCAAAAATAGTCGATATCTGGAATAAAGTTACCACTTTTCCTGGATTGCTCCGAAGCCATTTTCGGAGCTCCTCGCTGTAGTATCGACTTAAGGGGTTCATAAATGCAACATCAAGAGGCTGAAGCCTCTGGGAGCAATGCGGTGGAATACATAGCATGGAAACTCCATTGTCCCTAGCATAGTCAATAACGTTCAGGTTTTTAGTGTGTGTCGAGTGGCCGTCAAGGATAAGAAGAACAGGCGATGTTTTAGATGCATTAGAGAATGTAACAAACTTCTTGAACCATGCAAAAAAAGTATCTAATGTAATCCACCCGAGCTGTGTACCTCTGCCCAACCCCCAGGAGGCAATCCCATCTCAAACTCCTGCTGCATTCTTTTCCTAGGAAATATCAGCATAGGAGGCATGTACGCTCCACTTGCTGACATGCAAAGGAGGGCAGTTACAGTTTCTCCTCTGTCTGCCGAAGTTAACAACCCAACCTGACGCTTTCCTTTTAGGGCAATGATTTTTGAATTGCTCTTTGGGTTAACTGTAATTCCAGTTTCGTCGCAGTTATATATTTGGGAGGCAGTTAGTTTGTGCTTGTCCACTACTTTTGTGAGTAACAAAAAAAAATTTGTCAACAGACACTTTGTTGAACCCCATAGCTCGTGCACCAGATGTTGACTCAGGTGTCCGAAGAGTTAAAGTAGGATGTCTCTTAAGGAAGCCTGAGACCCAATCTTGTCCTGCGGTTTGATTATTAAATCTATGGCCAATGCCATTCCTTACAGCTAATTGATAAGCTAATTCCCGCAAGTCTTTCATTGACAAACCAAATAACCTAGCCTCCATAGATTTTAAGTAGGTTACTAGCTCTTGTTCCTGCTCATCACTAAATACTTTTTGAAATTTTCCTGCTGATTTATTAATTTTATAGTCAGGGTTTTCTTTCTTTTTTTTTACATATCTTTCCAAAGTTGATTGGGGCACATTGAACTGTTGAGACGACTTTTTGTAACCGAATTGGCCGGAAATAACTGCATCAACTGCGTTATTCATAGACTCGTAGGACCATGATTGTCTATCCGTTTTTCTTTTATAGTCTCGAACCATCTGAAATATAAAAAATAGCCTAAGTAATATGGTCACCAATAAAAATGAGTATGGGGCAGAACGGGGTACTTCCCCGTTCTGCCCCACCCCGTTCCGCCCCAGTGATATGTTTTAGGTTATGGAGGTATGGTGACTCAAAAACGATGTGTAAAGAAACATTCTACTACACGTAACATAAGCTAATTAAATGTACTTCAAGTATCCACTAATGATAGTTGAGCTTAAAAGCTGTAAATTGACCTTACCTTGGTTCCAATACCGATCAAATTTGCAACGCAGAAGCACGAAAACTATCATCAGCACACTCACTCCGCAAACATCAACGAAACTAACTAAACATGGCTGCCGGTGTCGAGCCGAAGTGGCGTGATCTAGTTACAGTGATTGCCCTAGGTAGAAGCACGTGCTTGACCTCAAAAATCTACATCTTCATTCTGCCCCGCTACCCCATTCCACCCCGGGTTCCCCTAGGTATCTCTCCTATTTTAGACTTGGAGTAAGCCTACTAAATCCACGCTCATCAGTTGCCTACGTGTTTGCACGTAAGATAAACTTCTAATAAGACATCTCTTTTCCAAACTTTCTTCGATTAAGTAGTTCCTTAACACAATCCTTCACAAAAATACCTTTATTGTAATATTATATACATTATTTAATCGAAACATTTTTACCGAAACCATTGTTAAGTAAACATGGTTAAAATGGCTTTATATTAGACTATATAACCAGAAGTTAAATAGGAGTTTTGGATTTCCACATTTTATTTAGTTTGTTTTTATAGAGATGTTGCCAGATCAATACAAAAGTAAAAATATTGCTCTTCTATATATGTATGAACTATATGATTATAGACTATGCAAAGTTTAAGCATGTCTAGAAGGATAACATATACGTATTAATAACCTATATAAAGTAAGGTAAATGTACTTTATAATGTAGACAAGAAAAGATTACAATTTTTACTCACCTTATATCATATCCTGATTGAATATTGCACTTAGTTTCTCCCAAAATAATCCATTAAAACCCAAAACAAAAAAAAACAACACATTAGAGAAAATGCTCCATTACTCATGAACATAAATGAAAGGAAGACGAACTAAGTTCCCGCCATCCAATTTTACTTCTTTAGATAAATGTTTAGCTATGTCTAACGAAACCGGGATCTTTTACGCGGAAGAAATATAATACTAGAATAAGTTTTTAATACGTACAGGTATATTCAAATTTGTACAACGTCAAGCAAAAACACGTCGAAAATAATTGTAATGACTTCAAACTATGATTATTTTTCAATTTTTGATATGACCAATCCATATCTCCCAATTTAATTTCTCACTCCTATGGCAGATTGTCTAGTCTTAGTGAAGAAACCGTGAACATATCACCCCCAACCAGCTGGACTTTATGTATTATTTGTAAACAATGGAAGAGTAACCTTCATTCAAGTGTGAATAAAATACAGTTGTAGAAATACATATGTGTGCAATGTTTCTTTGTTATTTAAAATTAATGTACATACATTTTCTATAATCATGAGTTGCTGGAATTAAACTTAAAAATGTTAAAACTTAAAAACAATAGCTAATCCATGAAATGATGATTAGTGGATATACACTGCTGGAAACCTACTGGATATACTTTGTATCTTTTCACATATTCCGCGGTAGGTAATCCAACAATGAATATAAAGTGAAAATATATTGTATAAGTATACATATCTATAATTTGATATACATTAATGGATATTCATTGTACATGCAGTGTATATACGCTGGTGGAGTATATATGTGGTAGGTGTTGTATATCTTGTGCTATGTGTCCAGGAACCATAATAACCATATAGTGCGTCAACTCCACGTAAACTAACTCTAAAACATCCAATAAATTATAAAAAAAAAACGCGTATTATAATTTAACTGTATATTACATGTCACAGCAGGTCTGCACTCACCGACCTACCACATATAATTGGCCAACAAATATTTCTAAGCACACCTGAATTTCTAAAGATCCTTCAATTGTTCTCTCATCTAGATGTAATTGGTTTATTGACCCTATCTACATAAAAATATATCTGAGATCCTAACAATGTTAGTAAAGATTACTTTAATAGCCAGCCCTTTCTGTCGGAAATTATGACGAAGGGTACATGTGATAGAGCTTCCACACACGTCAGGTTAACTTGATGTACACATTTCATTTCCCATCCTGATTCTAAGTTATTTATAACATTTAATATCTCTTCTCACATACGATCTGCTTTACGTCCCTCTTGTATGATGAGAAGTTTCTGCTACTATATGGTTCACTGTTTCATTAAACCTCAGCCAAATTTTATTAAGCTTTCACTATTCTAGACTCTTTCATGTTATAGTAAATTATGCTCTGAAGACATCTATTGATAAATTTACTATTCAACTTCTCTGTGTGGACCACATATTTTGCTTTAGAACACATAATAATGTAACTTAACTCTGCCGCTTTTCTCTAAGATGCAGATTGTACAAATATACGTTAGGACATGTGCTGTCGTTATATGTTACAAAAACTATAACTCAACGTTTTGAGGATCCTCTTCGTCAGGTGGGGGGAGGTATAAATATATAAAAAAATAAAGAACAGAAGAAAGAAAAGAATAGATGGATAAGGGTTCAAACACACCCGAGTCTACTCCTTAGGTGTTGTCACTGCAAATAATGCAAGTCCCGAACACAAGTCACGGGTACGAGAATCACAGTCACACATCACACCAGAACAGGCAAGGGTAGCATTCCTCGGCACCGCGTTATTAATTTGAATTGGCTTCATCCTATTGAATGCGATGATTTTCAGACCAGAGATGTTGAGCAATTTTAGAGTTTTCCACTAGCCCTTTTTTCGTATTTTCAAAATTCGTGGTCTTTTTGTCTCGTGTACGTACTCTCTATTACGAGAACATGTTACACTGTAAACACATTTTTTTTATCTTGAAGTCACTATATATCTTACTACACACACATCCAGAAAGGGGAGTCTGGTTTGGATTTCCACCTTCATGGTAAGGTGAATGGAGGGAGAAAAGCTGTTTATGTGGGATTAAAAGTCGTTTATGAAGGCTTATGGCTATTTTACGCCCAAATGCATTCTTTTAGGTTTTTATTTTGCATAGTATATTTGCCAGCGTTCAAAGTTTCAATAATTCTTTCTTTGTACGTTAATGTGTCTGGACAACAGTAGCGTTAACTTTGTTGGATGGTAATATTTTTTACTGTATCATCTTTCCCAAGGATTGATACAGAACTGAGTTCCTCCTTATTAAGATTGGATTTTGTAGGAGGAATTTGGTTGATTAAGAGACTGGACTCGCACTAAAATGGATTACCCTGTTCCTCAGATAGCTGGGAAACAGCCGACTCGATTCCAGTTACGAAAATCCAGAGCTTTTACAGACTTATTGGCCGCAGAACAGTTTAGCCCTTTAGATAATCACAGCAGTTTCTGCTGGACTTCGTAACATGAGACTGCTGGTGTATATAAAGGGTTATACTTCTCCATTGCCCATAAGTATTTAAAAACTGTGGTTTTTGCAACTGCAATCTAGGCTAAAGGTCTCTAGTTTATTGAAGCTCGATTACCAATTCTATCCGTAGAGATAGATTAAACGTGGTTTATTTTTAAATATGTAATTATATTGTATTATTACATAATTATTATGTGTATAATTGTATTCAAACGTATAAGAGGGCTTAAAGTTATGTTGGCCAGCGTATGTATATATATTCTTGATCGGGCTATCAAAGTAAACTGGACTATGCCACCAGATATATCTAACATATGAGTAAATTACAATTGCCATAGTTATAATTTTTTTTATCAAAGAAGGCTCTCAGACTTGCGTATATATTCTTGAATGGAGCACCAACGCAAATTCTACTACGGAACCAAACATTCCTTAGATCGGAAGCAAATTACAACTACTAGAAGTCTACGCTTTTTAACCAATGCAGGTTTTTCAGGCCTACGTATGTATAAGTGCTCATGTACATACCAAGTCTCAAATAAAAGCCATTTGCAATTTCACAACACCTAAGCTTTTAACCATGAACACTGAAATAATATGTACCTAAACTATGCCTACCTCCGTTTCAAAACTAACATAAAGCCCCATAATTTATTCCATCATTATGAAGCCCCTTAACTGAAAATCTACGGACTTTTGAATTCCTCCACAGTGGCTTAAAATAGTTCAATTGTTACTTCAGTCTATGGTTATCATTAAATATTCTAAATAAATTATTTATACTATTAATTAAGTTATTTCATGGGTACTCATATCAAATGTTTAACTTGTGTTACGACTTCAGGTCCCAAAAAACTGAAAGACTACTCTTTAAACTTAATTATAAAATGGAGTGATTATTAATTACGTCACGAGTATTTAGAGTGTCGTTTGGAAATAATATGGCCTGGATGTGCCTATTTCCACAAGAAAATTGCGTTTGAGACCTGTTAGTATTTGAAATATCTTTAATTGCTTATAAGTTACAATTGCTTAAATTCAATCAAGTTATTTGTCAATAATTCAAATTAAAATTAATTTGAGCTATGTGTTTGTGTAATATATACGTTTGAAAAGTGTAATTCAACAAGAAAATTTCCATAGTTAATTATATCATCCAACATTTATCACCTAATTTTCGTTTTATATAGCTTCTAAAAATGTTCTCAAAACTCTCGACATTTCGCTTCATTTCGCAAACATATAACTTGTTACAAATCTTCGTTAAAATAGGTAATGTCTTTTTTCAGAGTGCTGGTACTACCAGATAGGTCATCACAGAAAAAATTTTTGTAAAATGACATCCATCCCAATGTATATTAGTTAACTGTTGTTGACATATCACAAACTTCTCGTGGGCAATCTGCCGTAACAAACTCCGCACTAATAATTTAATTTTCCTGGACTAATCCGCCGCCGGGAACGGTATGTAAAGTATTAATTAAAAACATTAGAAAGTACTTAGTTGTGTTCTGCACTAATTAAGGTTTTGTTTTGTTCGATGTTCATCGAGTTTAAAGAAGAATGAATATGAAACTGACCAGGTTCATGGAACCCATAACATGACAACAATATGTCCCATTATATGGAAACCTATTTTTAGCTATAGTCGTACGATGTCGTTTACCACTGTCAACGTTCTCGAATATATTTGTTGGTTGTATGCTTATTCAAAAACAAGAATATCAACAAATAAGTCTTACTTACGTTTGTTTCTTTAATCCAATAAACCATCAGAAGGTAACTGTGTATTAAACATCGTAAGACATTGGCATTAGGGGAAACTGCTGATTCATAAACTATTTTTGATTTACTAATTGTATTATTATTGAACGTTGACGATGTCTCTTTTCAAGCAATATAATGACACTAACCTATATAATAATATCATGCTATACTTAGCAAGGAAAACATAAGTAAGTTATGTCGGTAAGCACTGATCCGTCAGGATAACTAAATTAAAACTGGAGGCTCAAAAGGAGTTGATAATGTTCTGGAAGCACAATCTTTTAAACCACTTTTAGATTACTTCGGTCTTTGCTTATACCCTCGAATATCCACTTATTAAGTTAGCAACGAAAGGTGCTAAGATTAATTCTTTATTATTTAGAAAATTCTATTCATGCGCTTATGTCTTATTACGATTACAATAAACTGGTTGTTAAACATGCGGTCAAAGCTATAGCTGACATATTTAAACTAACGAGGTACTACAAATCTTCTTTTACTGAGGACATTACATTATATTTTCAATATGAATGCTATTCCAAAACAAATTGAACAACAATAATGACTTTATTAAATGAAGTGAAATTTCTATAAGATATCGATCCATATTCCACCTAAGGCTACCACTGCAAATTTAAGGTGTGCCGATGTACAAACCTCGCCACAGGTTGTTTACGACGTAGAAAGTGCATCAGACCGCAAGAACAGAAGTACTTTGAGCATCGAATCTACGCCGCTGTGCCGCCGTCACCTGCTTCCCGGAAGTAACGGCATGACAGTTCAACAAGGCTACTTGTCTAATAATAGTACATTGGCCGAAATCTTTAAGTCATACAAAGCAGAAATTAATACTAATCGCGTTTCTCTACAGTTTAATCTCACTTTTAATATACAAAAATATACGTATTTTAATGCACAACCTTTGGGTACATATTAGAGGAAATAGGTTTCTTGTAAATATGAACATAATTAAAACATTTTCCATTGGTCTCCGTGGTATTTCATGTTTGGTTTAAACTAAAAAGATAAAAATACTAATTTTAACAGAAAAAACACCCCACACTATATCAAAATGTTATATTTTGTGCATTCAAGACGAATGTATTATAAATGTATGTCTCTGTGATGAATGTCGCAGGACCATCTACTGCTCCTACAGAGAGTATGCCGCTGTCTTACAATGAAAAAAACAACAATGTCCACATATATGTAGTAAAAGTGTGTGACAACACCAGATCCAAATATTATAAAATTCTCTTTTATAAATTCTATAACCAAAAACAAAACAGTCCGACGACCTGATGGAGTACGTATAGTCTTCCAACAAAAATAAAATGAACTGTTGCTAAATGGGCAACGAACCTAAGCAAGATGCACTTGTCATATCTGAA
>NW_025782932.1:0-30535 GCF_021130785.1 Homalodisca vitripennis | reverse complement strand
TTCGGAAACTTTAGTAAGAGGTTTTTTCCGAAAATTTTAAACTTGAAAAACAGGAGTAAGTTTAAAAACCCTTGAATTCTCAGAAAATTAGGACAGGAAATTTTTTTAAAGGAAATGTCTTTTTAAACATGAGAAAATATTTTTATCCCTTCTTAGTTTGTTGGACCCCCCTCATTAAAAACCCAAAAAAAAAAAATCGTTTTAATTTGCGTCGCAAAGCGCTAAAGAGCACCTCGTAATTTTAAATAAATTTTCCCCATGGGGCCGTTTCCGAAAATGCTCATGTTTTTCGCTTGCCCCAAAAACCCCTGCCCCCCAATCTGGCCCCAAGCATCTCCCCGTTTCCCGGCAATTTCTTGGAAAAGGGCTAGGAATATCGGGGCATTAAAGGGTTGGGTTTAATTTGATCGAGCAACAACCGGTCAAAGGGGGCCCCATTTTTTGAGAGATATTTCGGTGAAATTTGGTCAAGAAACTGTGTGGGTTTAATATGGATTAACTAAACAAAATATTTTTAACCCTAAAAATACTATACGGCCGATGGGGAAATGACTGATGATAAAATTTATAAAAATTTTAAAACCTATTTCCCTAGAATGCGGAAACTTAAAATTTTTTCAGCGGTCCCTTTTCCCTTTTAAAAACCAACAAAAAGCCCGAAAACCGGGGAATTTTTATTTTTAAAACCCCCCAAAAAAATTCCCGAAAAATCACGATTTTTTTCCCCTTTGCGGGCCCGGTATTTTGAAAGGGCCCGATAGGGGCAAACCCGTTTGGAGTAGCTTCGATTGAAAAAAAAAATGGGTTAGTCAGGAATGAATAAAACTAAAAAAAAGGTTCGGTGATTTTTTTCCTATCTCTTGTTTTTTAACCCCAAAAAACCCGGGGGAAAATTTTTTACATTCCAGAGTTTTTTTTCGCTTAAATAAATTTTTCTACCCCGATAGGGGCCCGAACGGTGGGGTCGTGGGGCTAAAAATTGATTAAACCCATCAAATTAGAAAAATAGTAAACTACAAAATATTCTAGTGCTTTTTTTCCCCTATTCCTTGGGTTTGGGAAAAACGTGTTTAGTTTAATTTTTTTGTAAACTTTTACGTGGAAATTTTGTTTAGGGGTCAAAATAGCGGCAAAAAAACCCATTGGTCGGGGGGTCAAAAAAAAAGGGAAAGGTTAAATTTGGGAAATAATATAAATTCTACAAAAAATTTTAAATTTGGATTTTTTTATATATTTTCCATTAGTTTGACCGCAAAAACGCGATTAAGGGAAAATTTTTTGGAATTTTTTCGTTTAAAAATTTACTTTCCCCGGGCTTGATAGGGGCCCTAAAGGGTTTGGGGCCCGTAGCCCCAAATAAAATTTTCTTTAAAGGAAAAAAAAGGAAATCACGTGTCTTATAAAATTTTTCAGTAACATTTTGCCCTACCCTCAAGGGTTTTGGGCCCGGCATAACGGGGTTTTAAAAAATTTTTGATTTTTTGGGGTTTTAAACGTGAATTTTTTTTTTTTTGGGCTCTTTTTGGGGGCCCAAAATCAAAGTTTTTAGGCCAAAAAAAAATTTGTTTTTTAATACAAAATAATGCGGTTTTAACAAACGTTTCAGGATTTTTTACTCTTTCCCCAGGGTTTTTCCTTTAAAAAAAAAGTGATTATCTCGAAAATTTTTTTAAAAAATTTAAAATTTTGTGCTCGATGGGGGGGAACCGTTGGCCGTAGTTAAAAAAAAAACCTTTTCATAATTTAGCATTTATGAAATAAAAAAAAGGTCCATAGCTTTTGTTTTTTAAATTTTTCCCAAAAAGGGGCCGGTTAATGCCTAAAAGGCAAATTTTTTTGTCGCAATTTTGGGGGTTTTTTAAAAATCTTGCAAATAAATTGTGCGTTTCGGGGGGTTCCCCAAGTTTCCCCCTTGTTTTACTACGTTCCTTTTTAAAAAAAAAACCCCCCCTCCAGGGGGGAGTATTGGGTGAGGTTTAGTGAATTTTCAAAAAAAGATGGGGGAAAGAGTTTTTTTTTTTTATGTTCAAAAAACCCCCAAACCCCCTCAAAAAAGGGGGCCCCGAATGGGAAAAAACCCCCCCGGTCCCCCCCCCCCCCCGGGGTTTTGGGGGTTTTGACCAAAAAACCCCTCCTGAAAAAATTTAAAACCCCCCCTGATTTTTTAAACCCCCCAAAAATTTTTCCTTTTTTGACTAGATAACCCCCTGTGATATTAAACCAACGGTTTAAAAATTAAAATACGCCTTAAGGTGGGTTTTTTTTTAATGTTTGAAAACTAAAAATTCCGATATTTGACCGTCCCCGTTTTTTTTCCCCCCAGCTCATTCCTGGCAAAAACCAAAAAAACCCCAAAACTAAAGTCTGACGACATGAATCGAAAGATAAAATTAAATTTCCGCCCCAAGGGGGAAAAGGGGGAGTTAAATTTTTTTTTTAAAATTTTTAAAGGGGTTAAACCCCAAAAACCCCCCAAAATTTAAAAAAAATTTGGGAAAAAAGGAAAAATTAAAATGGATCCCCCGTTCTGATTTGGTTTTTTTAAACCCCAAAAAAATTTTTTTCCAAATTTCACGAAAAAAAAATTAATTTTACCCCTCAATTGATTTTAAAAATTTTAATACAATCTTTTGGTGGCGTTACGAAGATTAGACCCCCCCGATTCTCGAGAACGGATACTAAAATTTGGGGAAAATTTACTTTTTAATTTAACCCCCAAACACCCCCCTACGTTCCCCCCCTTTAGCCCCAAAAACCCAAAAAAGGGGGCCCCCCGGGGAAGCCCCCCCCGGGCCGAAAAAGGGGAAAAATAATATATATACAACCCATGTGTTTAAAAAACCTGGACTGACCCCCCCCCATCATCACGGGATACTAAATTTTTTAAAACTTCCCCCTGAGTTAAAAATTTAAAATTTTTGGTTCACAGATAGCTTTTTCCCCGTGTAACCCCCGGAAAATCCCCCAAAATTGGAATTTTTTCCTTTTCCCCAACCCCCCCAAAAAAAATTTCCCCAAAAAAAACCCCCTTTTAACCCCCCCCGGCATTTTTTTTTTAAACCCCCAGCGGGCGAAAAAACCCCCGGAGCTAGCTCCCCGGGGGTGACGGAAAAAATTAAATGGTCGGAAAAAAAAAGGGAAATTTTTAAAAAAACTAAGACTTTTTGCTCTATTTCCAAAGGGTTTTAAACGGGGCAAAACGTCGAAAAAATTTTAAAACCCCCGATTTTTTTTGATTTAAAAAAAAAGTTTCAAGGGGGGATAGCGCCCCAAAAACCCCCGGTGTACTCAAAACTGATTGACCCCCAAAAACCAAATTTAAAAAAAAAAAAAAAAAAAAAGCAAATTGCCACGCGCGATTCTACAAGAAAAGGTCCAGGTAAGTCTTTTGCCCTCCCCTATCTCGATTGGTTTGGCCGAAAAAGGAAAAACAAAAAAAAAAAGTGATTATGTACAAATTTTGTTGTAACTTTTTACGCGAAAACTTTGGTGTTTTTGGGGTCGATAAGCGGCCGACGAAACCATTGGTCCGGAGAGGTTCAAAATAAGACTAACGTTTTTATTTAGGAAATAAGATGACCTACAAAAAAGGTCACATGTGATCTTTTTACCTATATTTCCCTTAGTTTTTTGACCGCAAAACCGCGGATTTAAGTGGAAAAATTATTTGGACTATTTTCGCGCTAAAAAATTTACATTCCGGGGCTTGATTAGCGGCTAAACGGTTGGTCCGTAACTCCCAAAAAACACCAAAATTTTAAACGGGATTTAGGAAATATCACGTGAATCTACAGAAAAAGGTTTCAGTGACTGTCTTAGGGAGTTGGCTGAGCGTTAGGCCTAAGGTCGTCAATAGTAGATAGGGACACAGAGGAATATTTATTATGTTCACAGACACAATACCCTCTAAAAAAGTGGCCCAAGTGTGTCGATTTAACCCCCGGTAAATATTAACCCCCCTCCCCCCCCCGGGGATTTCCTGGTATGACCTGGATAACCCATCCTGTACATTCAACCACCCTGATGTGTTTAACCCCCCTTGGGTAACATTAAACCCCCCACCCCAGGGATAATTTCCTGTCCATGACCTCAATGTCCGAATTTTACCAGTCACCAAATCTCTTATAAAACCCCCCCCACCCTGGGAAAGAAGATACCTGTGTGATGACCATGATAAACCCCCTGGAGACTTATCCCCCGGTAACGTTTAAACCCCCCCCTGGGAATAATGTTCATATGATCCAGACAATAATCCTGACGAAATTAAACTCACCCTCTTGTCTTAAACCTCCTTAACATGAAATCACCCACCCCAGCGGAATTTCCTCGCACCTTGACTAGATAGTCTCCTCCTGGCCTGGTGATATTAAACCCCCTGTTTCGAACTTAAAATACTGACCTTGAGGTCGGTTTTTTTTATTATGTTTATAACTACAAACAATTCAAAGATAGGCTGACCCGTGGCCAGACTTTTCTCCCGAGCTCATTTCTGGCTAAACCATTAGGTCGTAGATCAGATTCTGAGGGGCACAATTCGAAAGGACAAAAATTAAATTGTCTCCACAACAAGAAAGGTCCAGGTTCACTTTTTGTCGCGTTATTCTCTAACGGTTTTAACCGCCAAAATGCGCCTCAAAGTCAAAAGTTTTTAACGGAATTCCGGAAAAAAAAAAAATCCTGATGGAAAAAGGTTCAATTTTTAAATCCCTTGTCATTTTACTTAATGTCCGGACTTAAACCAAGTCACCGAATTCCGCTTATCCCCGAAATTTTGCAAAGCGTTTTTCTTTGACTTTTTGGGCGGGGTCCTGGGGGCGTATAGCCCCCCAGCGAGCCGAATGTCGAGTCGCTTATATATATACAGATAAACCGCATGATGTAACTGATCTGAGCTGGACTTGAAACTCACTCACTCACGTTATACTAAATTTCTAAACCTACTTCCAGATGAGTTTAGAGACTTGAAATTTGGTAAAGCACAGATAGCTTTTCCACGATGTAACCACCAAGAGAAAATCCCGAGAAAAGTGAGGAATTTTTCATTTTCAACCCCTCAAAAATAAATTTCCCCAAAAAAATCAGCGCGATTGCTTCACTCCCTTCTGACAGGCATTGTTTGTAAGCCCCGAGATAGCGGTGCGGCGAAAACCGTTGGAGCTAGCTCGGATCTGGACGGAAAAATCTCCCATGGTCAGGAATGAAGTGAACTACAAAAAAAAGGTCTTAATGAACCTTTTTGGCTCTATCTTCCATGGTTTTTAAGCCGTAACAAAACGCTTCGAACATTTGAAATTCGCCCAGAGACTTTTTTTCGATTAAAAAATATAAATGTTTCAATGCCCCGATATGCGGCCGCGAACCGTTTGGTCGTATAGCTCATAAATCTGATTTGACGCCATTCAAATTAGCAAATTGCGCGATCGATCTACAGAAAAAAATGGTTCCAAGTAAATCTTTTGCCCTATCCTGCGATTGGGTTTTGGGCCGAAAAAAAAAAAAAAAACGTGATTTATGTAACAATTTTTGTTGTAACTGTTTTACGCGTGAAAACCTTTTGTTTTTTGGGGGTCTCCGATATGCGGCGCGAAACCATTGGTCGGAGGGTTCCAAAAATACAGGAAAACTAGAAACAGTTTTTAATCTTAGGAAAATAAAGATTGAACCTACAAAAAAGGTCCAGTTGACCCTTTTTTACTAATATTTTCCCTTAGTTTTTGACCGCAAAACGCCGATTTAAACGTTGAATAATATATGGGACAATTTTCGCACTAAAAAATTTACATTCCGGGCTTGGATAGGCGGACCTAAACGGTTTGGTCGTAACTCAAAACAAATTTTTAAAACGGGATTTAGGAAATACACGTGATCTCACCAGAAAAGGTTCAGTGGACGTTCGGGAGTTGGCTTGAAGCGTTTAGCTATAGACGGTCAAGTAGTAAGAATAGGGACAGAAGGAAATTAAATTTATTATGTTTCACAGACGACAATACCCTCCTAAAAAAGGCCCAAGTGTGTCCATTTAACCCCCGGTAATATTAACCCCCTCCCCGGGGATATTCCTGGGTGATGACCTGATAACCTCCTGTCACATTCAAACCCCCTGATTGTGTTAACCCCCCTGGTAACATTAAACCCCCCCCCAGGGAATTTCCTGCCATGACCTCATGTACCGAAATTTTACCAGTGCCACCAAATTCTCCCTTTAACCCCCCCCCCCTGGGGAAGGATCCTGGTATGACCAGATAACCCCCCTGGCAGACTTATCCCCCGGGTAAACGTTAACCAACCCTCCCCCTGTGGGAAATATGTTCATATGACACAGGACAATATCCTGACGAAAATTTAAAAACCCCCTCTTGTCTTAACCTCTCTTAACATTAATCCACCCACCCAGTGGAATTTCTCGCCTTGACTATAATAGTCTCCTGGTGATATTAAACACTCACGACCCTGTTCGAACTTAAAATACTGCCTTGATGGGTCGGTTTATTATTATGTTTATTACTAGAAACAATTCAAGACGTAGCTGACCACGTGCAAGACTTTTCTCCCGAGCTCATTTCTGGCCTAAAACCATAGGTCGTAGATTCAGATCGCGTCAGTGGCATCAATCGAAAGACAAAATTAAATTTTTCCGACAAGGGAAAGGTCCAGTCAACTTTTTGTCGTATCTTCTAACAGGTTTTAAACCGCAAAAAATGCCCTCAGAAAGTCATAAAGTTTTTAAACGAATCCGGAAAAAAATCTGAATGTAAAAAGGTCTAATTTTTTAAATCCCTTGTCATTTACTTTAATGTTCCGGACTTAACCAGTCACCGAATTTCCCGCTTATCCCCCGAAATTTGCAAGCGTTTACTTTGGGGGCCCTGGGGGCGGTAGCCCCCAGCGAAGCCGAAGGCGGAGTAAATTACTATACTATCTCTCGACGCAAAGAGAAACTAAAATGTCTTATGGATGTATTGTTTAAAAGTTCCTTTACACCGTTTCTAGCTTATGATCCTTTGTTTTGTACATGTTATTTTATTCTTTTTTTATTCACGTTATACTGCATGTGGCCATAACTCATGACCTTCAATCACAAATGTTCATTAAAATAGCGCAATTCGTCTTCAAGAACGATTATTAAATACAGAGATAAATACAACTATAATTTTATAGAAAACGTTAATAGTTACCTTTAATTAAACTAAACTTGTAAATGTTTAAGATAAATAATCGATAAAAACTACGATGGGTGAAATAGCTGTGATTATTTTAATACTGAAACACCAATTTAGAAGTTCAAATTTACTTCATATACATACATCCATCATAAGAATTTACATATTCTTTAATACATATTCTTATAAAATCCATTAATAACATTTTAGATTACAATATAATCATCATTTAAAACACATTGTAATATTATTTTCATTTTTAGAGTTAAAAAGACAGCAAATTCTATTTTCCCTAGTCCAATATAGTCTAATGAGATAAATAATTCCATTTAGCTTCTTGGAGAGAGTTGTAACTCTAATAAAGAACGATCTAACATCGTATCACTGTGTGCGAAGATAGTTTTAATTAAGGAAATGGCTGTTCAATTTCGTTGTGGCCTTTCAGTCTTATCTTGATGGCTACGAGACCAAATTTGGAAAAAAATTGTTTTTTTATACATAATTCACGTTTTATTTTTAAAAATGTTTATGTGGTGAACATGTAATTATTTGTAAAATAATAAAAACTTGTATTTTTTGGATCTGTAACAATTTTGGAACCGTTTCCAAACATTTGTTTGTTATCTATTACATTTTTAAGTTTCAAGATGAACATTGAATAAATAGTAATGAAGTAAGTATTATACGTTTAATTTAAGTCTCATGGGTCAAAAATATTTAAACTGATTGAACATTTAGGAGTATATTTAGAATCTGAACAATATTTTCTATTTCTTTTCTGCAGCGTTTACGTCATGCAATCCTTGTAGCCTAATGCCAAAATCCATGTTAGTTTTAAACTATTTCAACCCCTTTGAATATAAATAAGGTTAAATGGGCCTCTAAATACACAAAGAGCACTTGTAATCGTAATGTATAATATTTACAATATAATGTATAATATGTTAAAGTAACCTTTAGTTTCACTATTTTTAAATTAAGTTCTCATTGCTATCTTTTAAAACTGTTCAGAATGTAAAAAATCAATGATCCGTTTTGATGCACTTTAACTTTGTCCTCCATTGTGACAGTTGTTTCTTATTGGTGGGCTGATAACGCGTGACTGCGTGGCCTAACGTCGCTTGGGACGCCAGAGACGGCAGTGTACAATCGGAGTGGTTCTGGGCATGCCATGGTCCGGTAGCGGTCGCTCAACAAGTCCCCTTTTAAATCAGTTTACAGGTATTCTGTAATTCTATCTAAACATTTTCACTAGCCATAAATTGTTGAAACTTTTCAACTTGTTTTGATAAATTTAATAGTGTTTAAGTAAGCAGCACCTACGTCGTATCATAAAACAAACAAAGTGACATGTAATACAAGTCATAGCCTCGAAGCGTAATTAGTTTAGTGATTGAATGTAACTTTAGTATGGGTGTGTATATGATGGCAAACTCAGCTATACTGCAGGAGGGAAAGGAATACTAAACTCTATATCTTGCTACACGTCAAAATGTGCATTTTAATTTGTCTATACCGATGTTTTACCATTCAAACATCTCTCATTTTCTATTAAGGTATTACATTTACTGATATGTATAAATTTAATCCAATTTGTATCACTATGAGGGATTAGTTTTCCAAAATACTAATAATGGCAAAACATTCCGTTTTTAGGAAAACAAAATATGGTAAATTATGAAGAAGAATGTCATAAAGATGTGAAAGCTCAGTTAAATTGGTAAAGGACTTTTTTAATTACCTTAATTTTTTACGCAATATTATAACGTTTTGTAAATATCAATACCGTTAAAATGTAGTAAATATATACATAAGTACCTTCCGTAGAAGACTTAATCGATAGAAAACTATGGTGTATATAGTATTAAACCATGAAAATCTGTAGGCCTAATTAGGTTTAATAGTTTAAATTCATTAATAATTCATAAAATAATATTTTACAGAATAAGGACTAAGGAATAAAAAAATGTTTAATTTTTGTGAGCTTTTTTAAGTAGATTTAAAAACTAAAGTAACAATTTTTGTTAAAAAATACAAAAAATATTAATAACGTATAATTGGTTTACGTTTTTAAGGTATTTACATTAATAGGCTCTTCGATCCGATAAGAAATACGTGAAAGAAAATAAAACAAACCGTATTATTTTTGTATTTTTAAAAGTCTTTATAGACACAATGAACATTAATAAATATTCTTTATTCCTTAATGTGTTCACATAATGTGTTTTGGGTGGAAGTGCTGGAATTTAGCGATGGCCTCATACTTTGGTATTACATGGAATGTGAGGTTAGGGCATTGAGAACTGTGTGTAGTGTACGTATAATACTACTAAAGCATACCATAGACAAAAAAATGAAATAAAAGTAATTAGTAACTAAAGTACTTTGAACAGATATTTTTTTATTATGTGTAAAAGTTTCATTCATCCAATATGTAAAACCACTAACAATTCAGCTTCTACTTTACCAGCTGGTCACTTTACTGTCTTAATCTTTATTTGATAAATTTATGATCAAATATAACCTAAACAGAATAATAACGAAGCAACATAGATTAAAAATTTAACAAAAACATGTTGAATACCAGGACTTGGCTGAGATAAATGTCCATACAATCCGGCTACGTCAGCTTTATTGTACCACATCAGACAAAAGAGAGATAGATGACATTTTTTCCTGTCCATACTACTATCTCTTTCTAACACCAACCTTTGCACATGATTGCTTATTACTCTTCTAATAAACGGTAAATCAATCTGCAAGTAACTTAGTAATAAATATATAACTTAAATATATGTTTTCCTTTATGCCGACTCATCAGTGGTTTTAAAATTAAAATTTTGTTTATAACTTATAATTGTGAAGATGAAAGAATTTTCCTGGAAAAATACTATTATTCACTGACATTCAAAATCAGTAGATCCTATAATTTTCTTTTTTTTATTACTTTTTACTTTCTTTTAGTTTGTTTTCAACGAAAGTGAATTAAATTTAAATTTAAGATTTACTAAATGATAGGATTGAATGTACAAAATCCTGGATTAATTTTTTTCTGTTATTGTTATTATGTACTGTGTTACAAGAAAAAGGCTAAAGTTTAAACACAATTTTTGCTTTTGATGATATAATATAATCAAAATTTTACTGTTGCCAGAATTTTTTAATTAATCTCAGTGTGAAGTTTAAGTTTGATTTCTGGCAATTCTTGAAGGAGAAGTTCATCAGGTAACAAAACTATTTTGAAATCCAAAGACTAGGGTTAAAAATTGTCTTTACATTGTAAATCAGTGATAATAGAACGGTGATCATTAGAATCGGTGAATATTTAGTGTTCCGTCAGTAAAACTATTAGTGTTAAAAATATATTTAAAAGTGGATAGTAGGTTTATTTATACAATAATATTAACATATATTGCCTCTATAGGTTTACACTTGAATTGTCATATTAGGAATAGGGTATTGTAAGTTACAGTGAAATCTGACAATTCCGTAATTAAATCATAAGTCAGGGTTTATTTCCAGACATAATAGTTTAATTCAACTTGGTTTAAATATAGCGTTCTCCAATAACATAATTAATATAAAAGTCATAAATATCTTAAAATATTATTTTTTGATGTGGTCTCAAGTGGAAGGCGAATTTTTGACACAGACCCACAAACTCGCTTGTTTCTTGTTAATTCTTTAAGAATACATAAAACATATTGAAATAATATTTTATATATTCATTCAAATACATAATAATGTTATGTTTATAATTTAATGACTATTGTGTCTCAGTACCGATGTATTATGTAACTATATAAAGTAATACCAGTACACACTTTACAACTAATAGTAAACTAAATTTAAGTACAAAATTAAGTTTAAAAATACAGTTAAAGTGGTTAATAGAAACAAACATTTTGAGGCGTACTATATAATGTTCGGAGAAGTTCTGCTTAGCTATAGATGATCGAAGTTCACTTCAGATACGAAATTGAAGTATTAAAGATTGCCGAGAGCTTAAACTATAATGAATAGGTCAAGCTCCAACAACATAGTGATAAATAATTCAATCGAATTTTCCTTTCAATTAAATAAAAAAATATTATTGGGTAGGAAGCTTTATATTCTGTAATTCAAATTAATATTGCGCCCTTAAAAATTAGGTTCAACACGGTCTATGTTTACATTGATTATTTTAAAAAGGCCCTCATCCCTCCGAAATTTGTCATTTGAAGTTATGTAACAAAATTTAAAGTCCATTTTCTGAGTTCGGTTGTGTTAAAATGTACAGTTCAATACAGTTTGAAACAAAGACGTCCTTTTAAATTATTAATGGAATAACCGACATATTGTATAGTTATCACATTTTCACAACTTGTAAAACAAATATATTCGTGGTTTCTACTTTATAATTAATTTTTCTAAAATACTAAATATTAAACATAAGATTTTCTTTATAAAACTCGCTGCTATTTAATTATGAAATTTCTATACACTTTTTTATAGCTTGCAATTAAATATGTGAGATTTAAACTGTTATATGCCATTTTACTTATACAGTGTACTTTTTGTCTAATACAACCATTACTGTGTGGGTCGATGTAAGAGGATTACGGTCTCCAAACCCTAACTACAACCCTTGATACCTCTCACCAAACCCTGTGTAGATATTACACGGGCACAAAACCCAATTGCGGCTTCCCGACCCTCTCTACAACATCCTCTGCTACCATACAAACAACGCTGAATACTGCTTTTGCTTAAACTGAAGATTTCCAGCCAAAAAAGAAAAGTAATCATTACTTATAAATGTGTGTGTGTGTGTGTGTGTGGTTCAAAGTCTAGATACCTCAAAAATATTTACGTTGAACATGTTCGCGAAAAATGTTTCCTGAAAATGAAACACAAACGTTATCATATTGTAATTCTTTTCACTTTTAAGGATTGTTATACCTTAGTGAAGTTCACGATAAGATTTAAGCGTTAATAACTCATAATATTGGGAATACATAAGAAAATATCATAAATTTATAACTAATTATATTAAAATCAGTGAACCAAAAATTCTACAAGTGTTACTTATACACAATTGGCTGCACAGTTCAATAAATTTATAATGTTGGAAACAGAGACAGTTTAAGAGCGAAACGTAAGATAATCATTCGAAATTCTATTGTAACTTATACACTTCCAATTATAACACATTATTAGCTCAAAATAATGCGGGTTTTTACATTCAATGTATGTTGGTACTTGTGGGTAAACAGAGGACTGTAATTCTAGGGAGTACGTATGTGTTAGTACAGATCACCATCGGTAAAACAATATGTGGAAACACGCAATATAAACATTTTCTCAAAGGCACATACATGTTGAACTGCAGTCCCATTCGAAAATAACCAGTTCCAGCGCTTGTGTCTTTTTTATATCACACAATTAAGCACAATCAAACAGACGTCAGTCACGCTGCAGCGTTGCATCATTCGTATATAACGGACACTCAGATTTTTGTAGATTAATAATTATATTACACGAACTACCACTGGTGTTTATAGACACGGTATCTGTCTTCTTATTGAAGTGTTTAAAAACTAAAAACACAATTCTAAACCACAGAGAAATTACAGAAAAAAAAAACAAAATTACCAGGCAAAGGTATACATAAACAGAAACTTACCTAATCTGAGAAAAGAGACCAAATATATGTTTAAAAATGCTATACACATTTTTTTAAATATCCAGTAAGAGAATGTACTTTTAAATTCTTCTGACAATTTGTTTAAAACGAAATAGAAATCCATGAACATCAAAGTACATATTAGCACTTTTATTCAGTACATTATACGTATATGAAATAGACAAATGTATGAATCAAAATTAATTACGTATATTGTTTCGTGATTTGGAGCTATTAAAACAATTCCATAAATATCGAAATTGCCTGCTGTGTAAATGAAATGGTTGGAAGTCCATGTGCAAAATTATTTAGATTGGTCATTCAATCATTGTGACGGCTATTGGGTGATCAATTACGTACATCCTGAGGTTCAAGCTGGCATTTTCATCAACAGAATCATATTGCATGTACATTAAAAATATTTATAGCCAACATAAACGTTCTCCACGTCTATAAAAAATTATTTAAGTATTGGGAATATTGAGGGATGACATTAAAAACAGCATTTTCGTAAAAAATAACAAAATTTTAGCTATCAAAATTTTTTTTTAACTATTTCTGTATTTGAAGATTTGTTTGTATCTTTTGATTTTTTTAAATGCTACAAAATTTGGTATGAAGTAACTTGCATGCTGGATATATTTGCTAACTCCTTTACCCTTTTATTTAAAAGTATATACCATTACACACTATATATATATATATATATATATATATATATATATATGTGTGTGTGTGTGTGTGTGTGTGTGTGTGTGTGTGTGTGTGTGTGTGTGGTGTATCTGAAGAAACAAAGTTAACAAAGTAAAAATTGTTTTAATAAAACAATTTTGAATGTATAGCTGCCAAGCGAAGTAGCAATTCGAAAACAATCTAAATGGTTTAGCTTAGAATCACACATAGAATCTTTTTTACATCCTGTATATATGTGTTTGTGTGTATATATATATATATATATATATATACATATATATATTCATATTTTTGTTAATAGACGTTATTTTTGAAGGGATTAAAGCTTTCGCATTACAAAACAGATGTCTCTCCATGAACTCTGAAACCAACAATTATTTAAATAAATAAAGTAGAAATGTATGATTTGTAGTACAAAAAATCATTAATTTTTAAACAGTTTTCTAATATTGATATTTTTCCTATTTTTTTTTATTATATGTAATCAAAAGTTTATTACTAAATTGTTTTTTGTTGTTGTGTAGAGTTCGGTAAACCACTCATTATCTTTTTAGGGTGTGCCGTTTGCCCAGCGGTCTAATTCGTTGGACTTTGGGTCTGAGTTAGAGATAGCGCAGGTTCAAAATATCATGTGTGTGACCATTGCACTTTTTATCAGTACCATCAACCTTGTAACGTACCGGACACTCCCCCTTATTCTTTTTGATAAGATCCTCACACGAGCTAATAGCTCTGAAGAGGACATGAATAAGGCTTAAAAGGGGATCCTCCTTATTATTTTATTACTTACATATAATAGTATGTCTGTTTCATTAGTTAAAACAGAGCATAATAAGGTAAATGACAGGACTTATCAATAGATAAACACGTAAAAGTAGCCATGGTATATTTTATTAATAGCAAAATAGTGTACTATTACTCTGTAGGATATTTCTTAACTCTGATTGTCCTTGGAGATATCCTAAAACACCACAGTTATATACATTTATAAATTTGGTATTAAATGAACTCTTAAGTTACATATAACTTCTCCAAGTGCTGTTGATCCCAGATTTAAAAATTCACAATATTGTATTTTTACTTACTCTAACTCTAATTATTATCTTATTATATTATATTCAGCTTATTATTCTTCTTATTGTCAAATAAAGCAAAATATTGTGAACAAATATTTATTAGAGTTATATTTTTTTTACACACTTTATCGATTAACGGCTTGCTTGCAGAACTTATTTTAAAATCGATTTAAACCTTAGTTTTGGTCCTGTACAATCGTTGCCAAACAAACAAGAAAATACTTGACGCTTTCATTTACAAGTTCCTAAATACAAGCTTTTGCTTTATGTACAATTTTAATAAACTTTGAACTTTCCATGTATCATAGTTCTGTATTTATTGTTTTTTTTTTACTATATTTTACTGTTCTTCCTATCTCAAAACTTCACATACTTTTTAATATTATTTTTTACCACACACACTTCATTCACTCTCACCACCTAATCATAAGTCAATTATCTTATTAATCTCACCTTCTACATCAATTAACCATGTAACGACCCGAACCCAATATTAACAATAACTCAAGAAATTATGCTTTATTTGGTTTTATAAAAATTTCATTCATTTAGTAAAATTTAACTAAAGACATAATAATTGTAAAGTGTACAGCACTGTTGAGGAGGTCAGCAGTAAGACTGCTGACAATGCAGAGTCAGCACCTGCGTGTGCTGGGAAGCTAGTCTAGTTCAGGCCTCAGACTCGTAGACATGTAACTCTCTGTCGCCCTATTATAAAATTTTCTAAATTCTTTCAATAATGTAATTCAATACTTTATCTCATTCAGAAGTGCTCTCCCCCTTTTTAACCAATGTAAATTGTGTGATTTCTATAAATTAATCTTTAATAAACAGTGTTTTTAAAATTCAATACGTTGTTGCACAAACTTTATTTCTTTTTCCGGAATCATCCGGTGGTGGGCAGCGGATACCAATTAATCCCCAAATCGGTTGTTCGCGTTACAGATTTGGTGGCAGCTAGCGGTGGGATTATCGCGTAACTTTGGGACAATTTAACTGTACAGTTGATTGATTTCCTGACGCCGAAGTGACCACGTGAACATCAAAATTATTTAAACAGTGTAATCCAGTGTCAAGTACAGTTTTAACGGTTAGGAAAAGTGTTTTAAATTTGGATTTTGCAAAATTTTGGTATAAAAAGTGCAACAAGGAGACGATGGAATTGGATGAAGGAAATCTACACGTGAAGACGCCAAACCGAGAAAGGACGCCAAGAGGACGACGCCATCTTGCCATCTTCATCACGTCACCAGCCTAGGAGACGGAAGCGGAGCAACCAACCAACATCGTGGGTGACGCTGACAACAACCAACAATCATCTGTCCACAGCCTCTAGCAACCATGGCAGTCACAATGGCGGCGATATTTGGTGAGCCTTTGTTCACGTTCAGAAATTAAATAAAATATAATAAAGAAACATTGGCTATAACTTTTAAACTAATTTTACCAAATATTCTACGTTAATTGTATAATAAAATAAGACATAGAAATAAGAGAGAATAAAGGTGCTGTGTGGTATAATAGTGAATGCAGCATTGAAATGGAACACATTTTTTTTTTGGCAAATTTTGTGATTGATTATTAAGTAATAAGTAAATTAAATTGAATTACTCTACAACATGGAGTAACAATGTGTACTTCAATGTCAGGTCGTCACACTTCCAGGGCACCTATTTCTCATTTTTAAAATTAAGATAAGAATACTTGTTTAAATAATATTTTGCAGGAAATGCCAATGTTTCCAAAAAAAAAAAATAATTATTAAATCTTTGTAATGTAGAAGCACTCTTTAAAACAAGTCTCATAGTTTTGATAAAAATTAATATTTTGAGTTTAGATAATTGTATTGAGAAATATTTATGTTTTAAAATTAATTTGAATTTGAAGTTAGACGCTATTCCAGTGCGTTATTTCAAAATCTATACGTCACATTAGTATACTTGTACTGTGTAAATCGATATTGTTAATTGGTTAGGCATTGCTAATCTACTAATTAGTTTTATATGATGTATATGGATTATTATCACTAACATCAATTGATGATGATGATTGATTGATAGGATTGGGTATAGATAGGTTATCAATCATTGATTGGCTATCAGAAAATTTATTTTTTTATAGAACTTTTGGGATTTTGAAGAAAAAAATAGTATTATTAGTCATAAATTCAGTCGTATATTTTAAATCGAACTTCGTAAAAATTTTGTAGATTTTCCTAAATTAAAATGTTAAATTATTAAGATCATTATAACAAATCAACAATCATGAGTTCTTACAGTAACGTTTGAAGGAAAAACCATTGAATTTCAAGAGGCTTTTGATGCAATTTCCAACCAAAGTCAGGTTCTCTTCAAGACTGCATAGACGAAACCATCGCGGGAAATTCTGTGCTGAACAGAACAGAAATGTCACCATCCGCTATGGATATGACAATCGGAGCAGCAAGCAGACCATCATTTGAGCTAGTGTCTAGCATTACTCCCTACGGACGGAGAGAGAGCCGATCTACTCATGCCATTCTTCGACAGCATTCAAGGCATAGGAGAACTGAGCAATTGGAACGAAACACAAACATTACAAGTATTGAAATTAAAGTTAATTGGTAGTGCACTACAGTTTTTCAAAATCAGATGAAAAATGCAAAAACGCCACAACACTTAAAGAAATTAAGTCTGCTCTAACAGAAAGGTTTGGAGATAGCCTACCAGATCACTATTATTTTGAACAATTAGCTAACATCAGACAAAATAAAGGAGAGACAATCGAACAATTTTTCTGACAGAGTCAAGAGGGTCAGTGACAAAACACTGAGAACCACCCAATAACGAAGAAGTAATATAGAGTATTAAGAGAAGAAGCTGACCGAAGAACAATGGAAGCCTTTGTCAGAGGACTTTACGGAGAAATTGGCAGACAAAACAAGGATTAAGTTTCCAAAGGAATTTTAGAGAGAAAGCAGTGACTACCGCAATAGCAATAAATAACTTAGAAAAAAGGCCAAATCCATTTGAAGAAAAACCAAGGAAAGTTTTTGGAAACAATTTTAACAAGTAAATGCTACAATTGTGGAAAGATAGGACACGTAGCAAAAGACTGTAGATGTAGAAAGCTCTACAGGACAGGCAGATGAAGGAATGTGGATATTGCCGTAGAAAAAGGGCACAGAGAATCAGAATGTAAATCGAAGGCAAACTCCGCACGCCCTCACTGCAGCTTCTGCAAGAAGTAAGGTCATACAGCTGATAATTGCTGGGCCAGAAACAAAGAACACGGGTAAACGAAAGAGGGTCAACCTTCAGGAAGCGGTTATAGTTCAAGAAACGCTCTACCGTTAAACTACAGCGGGGAACCCAGAAGCGCCGCTGGCAACCCCGTGAGGAAGTAAATCTGAACCTACACAAGATAAGGTTGGGACAGGCGGAAGAAAAAACCTAAAATTGCGTATATCACTGAGCAGGAAAACAACTATGAACTACTAGCTCCATGGAACCAATTGGGAGTGTCAATGGGCCAGTAATAATTGATACTGGGGCACAAATCTCGATGATTAGAGAAAACGGTCACCCAAGGACCTATCTCACCGACTGATGTTCGTGTACATGGCATCAACAGGAGCCATAATGCACACCTAACGGTCAAGTAAAACAGACTATAAAGCTAGGAGACACAGAAATGATGTGTACGTTTCATAGTAGCAGACTTGCCTGACGATTATATTGCAGTTATAGGGTATGATGTGCTTAGGTGGAAAAGAGCTGTCATTGATTTAGAACGATATGTCCTTAAGTTTTGAAGGTTGTGACGCAGTCGACCTATATGAACGCGACAAAGAAACTACAAATGATTGTTAGTGAGTGGACCTTGGTTATAGCCACCAAGCGAACTCAAACCTTCCAAGTAGAACCCGATCGCTCAATCAACACGCAAGTGAGCCTAACGAAAACGAAAACTTGCCTGAATATCTTCCAGCCTACTGCAGAACTAACCTCAAACATACCTGCCCGTTCAGAAATGTTAGTACAACTAAAATTGGGGAAAAAAATGTGAAACAACGAAAGCAAGAAATTGAGAACAAAGTTGTAATTACAGAACCAGCGCTCGTAAAAGTTCATGGAATTTATGTAGCCAGAAGTCTAAACTAAAGTAAGAAATGGAACTTGTTGGACGAAAGTAGTTAATACAAGCCCAGAAGATTTAGTAATGTACAAGAACACTTTGATCTGTAAATTAGAAGAACCTCATTTAAAACCATAGAATTCGACAGAACCAAAAAGGGTCAACACAGTATCTAAAAAAAAAAGCGACGAATTCAGAAGAACAGTAGAAGAAAAGATAGAGCATTTGAGACCAGAAGAAAAAGCAAAGATTAGAAACGTACTTCATCGATTTGGAAATTTGTTTAGCCTTGGAGGAATTGAAAATTTAGGATGCACAGCAAAATTAAGCCACAAAAATTAACACAGGAGACCACCCTCCCATTAACAAAAGACCATACAGAGTGCCGCATGCACAGAAACAAGTGCTAACAAGATCTGATAGAGGAACAACTGGATAAGGGAATCATAATACCGAGTGTATCACCATGGTCAGCACCAGTGGTCATAGTGCCAAAGAAACCTGGTCCAGATGGTGTTGTAACTCACAGAATGTGCATCGACTACAGAGATCTGAACTCATGCACAGTACCAGAAGTTTTATCCTTTACCAGATATCCAACGAAACACTTGACATGCTTGGTGGAAGTAAATTCTTTACTGCGTTAGATATGAATTCGGGATTCTTCCAAATTAAAATGCATCCTGACAGCCAAGAGAAAACAGCTTTCGAGTACTCCAACAGGGACATTATGAATATACCAGAATGCCCATGGGTCTTATAAACTCCCCTGCAGTTTTCCAGAGGTTGATTGATACCACTTTATCAGGACTGAAAGGAAAGTCTTGTTTACCATACATGGATGACATCTTAGTCTACAGCCCGACAATAGAACAGCATGCACAAGATTTGAGTGACGTGCTAGAGAGGTTTAAGGAGGTAAACTTAAGTGTGCAGCTAAAGAAATGCCAAATTGCAAAACCCGAAATTAATTTCTTAGGACATATAATCACGAATCAAGGAGTAAAGCCTTGTCCGAAAAAGATTGAAGCTGTAAAGGAGTTCCCTCAGCCAAAGAATGAGAAAGAAATCAGAGGATTCATTGGATTATGCAGTTACTACAGAAGGCATGTTCCAAACTTTGCGGACATAGCCAAACCATTAACTAAATTGATCAAAAAGAATGAAAAATTTAATTGGACACCAGATTGTGAGACAGCTTTCAAAAAACTAAAAGAAAAACTAACCACTGAACCCTTGTTGATCTACCCAGACTTTTCAAAATTTTTCATTCTTAGCACAGATGCCAGCAACGTAGCGATTGGTGCAGTGCTAGGACAGGAAATAAACTGTGTAGAACATCCTATAGCGTATGCACTCAAGACAGTTGAATTCCGCAGAAACAGAACTACAGTGTAACCGAAAGAGAGTTATTAGCTGTAGTTTGGGCAGTCAAGTACTTCAGATGTTACCTTTATGGAAGATCTTTTTCTCTTTACACGGATCACAGTGCAATCAAATGGTTACTATCATTAAAAGATCCTTCAAGTAGATTAACAAGATGGGCTTTGAAATTAGCTGAGTATGATTACAAAGTTTACCACAAACCCGGTGTGAAAAACAAAAATGCAGATTGTCTAAGTAGAGTAGTATACAAAAAATGAGTGTGAAAAGTTACCTTTATTAGATATAGACGCGATTAAAGCAGACTCAAAAGAAAGATATAAAGAATGTCAAAAACTAAAAATGGCACGTAAACATTTCAAAACAAGTCCCCAAGGAGTGGTGTACTTCAAGAAAGAAGATGAAAAAATTAATTGTAATACCAAGAGAATTGAGAGAGAAAGTAATACGACTAAATCATGATTTACCAAACGAGTGGACATGGAGGAATAAAGAAAGACCATATTAAGAATTCAAGACAAATTCTACTGGCCAAAAATGAGAGCAGGATGTAACAGCATTCGTACGATCATGTGACTCATGCAACAGACGAACAGATTATGGAAAATCAAAAAGCACCATTAGGGAAGTTTCAAGAAGTGAGTGAATTTGGTTATAGATTAGCATGTGAACATAGTAGGTCCCATTACCGTTAACTAAGATCAAATAACAAGTACATATTAACTGTTATCGACCATTTTACAAGATTCGGAATATTTATAGCATTACCAGATCAAAACAGCTGAAATACCATAGCACGAGCCATTTGTTTCAGAAAGAGTAATAACGTCAATCGGAGTACCAAAAGAATTAATTACAGACCAAGGGAAAGAATTTCACATCAGAACTGATTCAGAATGTTTGCAAACTACTGAAAATAAAAAAATTACAGACGACCGCTTACCCACTCTATGAGTAACGGACGGACAGAGAGAGTACACCGAACCATCCCTAAAAATGCTGAGACCACTTTGTCAACAAAAAACCAGTCAGACTGGGACGAACTGTTACCTATGATCAACATGGCATACAACAGACCAAGAACACGAGTGTACAGGGTACACCCCTTTTTGAAATGGTGTACGGAAAGAAGATGGAAACACCCTTAGAAGCAGATCTCACTATAACTGAGGACACAGATGTCTACTCAGATTACGTGGAAGATCTACGAACCAGATTAAAAGAGATTCAAGAAATATCGAAACACTGCCAGGAAAAGGCAAGGAAAGCTCAAAAGAAGCATTACGACAAGAAGTCGAAAGAAAGTGAGTATTATGTCGGATAGTTAGTGTACCTGCATGTACCACACATAAAAAAGGACAGAGTTAAAAAACTCTCACAGTTATGGAAAGGTCCATACAAAATAGTAGAAATCGTATCTGAGTTAAATGTAGCTTTAAGAATAAGAGGGAAAAAACGTCAAAGTGCACGTGAAATAGAATCAAGCCAGTAGTTGAACTGAAAAACAAAGAAGAAGAAAGCGAAGACAGCGTAGAAGAATTCCATGGGAATGAAAATGAAGGAGCACTAGAAGTTCCTAGCAAGGAAGCAAGAAGAGGAGTAAGCCTTGAAGAAGAAGCAAGTGATGCAGAAGAGGAGGTTGAAGATCCAACAGTACCAAGCCAAGCAGCAGAGCAAGCCGGACCGAGTGGATTACAACCTGCCCAAGAAGGAAACAATGAAAGACCAGTCAGGGAAAGGAGGAAGCCATCCAGACTGGAATACTATGAAGTTGAGTTGTAAATAGAAGCATACAAGTTGTACTATAATAATGTAGAAGTAAAGTGTTATATCACGAGAGAAGTAAAAGAAAAGCCGAAGCTGTTGAGTTATTCTTAAAAATTTCATCTTGTAGGATTACAACTCAGTAGCGAATGAATGTGAAAATGATCAGTTTGACAGAAGTGAAAATGTGAAACGAATGTTGCTGAATGGGTATGAATGTTGTGTGAGAGAAAACAAAAAAAAATGGTAGGCCTACCCTGAAGATTAAAAATTGTCTGAGTTATATCCACACAAGCACATGAGATTACTGAGGAGTACTAATACAGAAGGCCAGAAGAAAAAAAAGTTGTAAGAAGTGAAAAGGAATAAATCGAGTTACTTTAAGAAGATCAATTGTGTTATATTATAATAAGGAGAAGTTAGTTAAGCAACATCGAATATGCGTAAAATAAAAGATAGGTTAGATTATAGATGTCAAGTATAACCATTTGTTTACAGGGACTAATGATTATTACGATGGTCAAAGCAGCTGAAATGAGCCAAGGAGTTGTGTTTAGGAAGCTAGAAGACTCTGTGATATCCGGAGATGAATGGAGAATCGTTTTAGACTTTGATCTAGTAGAAATCCTTGATGAACTGATACCATTAAAAGAAAGATGTGTAAGAATTAGAACAGTTTAAAAATATCAGTGTGAACGTCTGGGAATGAAGACTTCGAGTTTGAATATATAAGAGTGAAGGAAGGAATTCAAGCAGTATGAGAGTGATATAACTGACTTATTAAAACTTTTGCCACCTGTAGGACATTCTAGAAATAAGCGTGGACTTATAAATGCAGGAGGTTATGCATTAAAGTGGTTATTTGGTTGTACCGACTAGTGAAGATTTAGAACATGTAAATACCAAGGTAGACGAACTAACTAAAGTTAATAAGTGGTACAGTTGTTAGTTCGCGTCATAACACAAATAACTTTGATGAAAGATATTAATTTCTAGAATTGTAAGTAACACTAAAGCTATTCATGAGATAATGATTAAGTTATCTACAGCCAACGACAGGTTAATAACATCATTAACGAACTTCAATGAACAGAATATAATGATGCATCAGTCCTTAGCAAAAACATATGGCAATTACAACAATGTTAAGACATTTAGGTCAAACTGTTGATGAAGCTAAGTTAAGAGTAGTAGAGTTTAGGCAAGCATTAGAACTTATATACTCTGGTAAGATAAGCAGTAAATTACTAAATCCAACATGATTTTACAAAAGTTTTGAATAAAATTGAAAAGAGTATACCATCTCATTTGAAAACTAATTGTTCCTGTAAATAATGAAGATATATTTTTGTATTATGATCTTTGTACAGCACAAGCATTAGCTAATCCAGCTAGCATAAGATTGATTGTTACAGTACCATTAAGCTCAATTGATAGACAATTTGAAACCTATAAAATAGAAGTGATACCACTTTATCAACCCAGGTTAAGACATTGGTTAGATTTGGAAAATTGAACATGATTACTTGTTGATATCTAAAGATAGGCAGTACTATGTACCTCTCACCTCAGATGAATAATGTTCAATGTAGGCACAGTTATGTTAAACATTTTGTCCAAATTCAATAAGTGTACTACACCATACAGTCGATGGTTTGCATCTATTCACTGTTTATGGGATTAAGTTCTGTAACTCAAAAGTGTAACAGAGTTCTAACTGAGAATGTAAACTCACCGTTTTCGTTTACAAAATGGCAATGACTGGATTTATAGTGTTGCAGAACCTTACAAAGTAATATTAAATTGTTTTAGAAATATTGAAGATGATACATATGTAATTAAAACAGACATTGTAAAAAGATTATTTAGAAGTTGTTGTTAACACCTCAGGGTATCATAAAACAAATATCAAGGTGTTGATATTTTTTGGAAAAAGTGGTAAGATATTTTCGAGGATTAGAGGCAATATAGTTTATAAAAGAAACATTACGCACCTTCATATACCGAAAATAAAACATATTGCAGCCCAATGAAACCCGCTCTTATATTATTAAACAATAACTTAACTTTTGAAACGCTAAAAGATATAAAAAAGAATCTAATTGATGATCCTATAGAAATAGGACTAAATTCATTATTGCAAGGATCTAATATAAACCGACCTGTCGTCATTAATGCAAATAAGAAATTATAATTTTATTGTCATGTATGTAGTTGTAAGTTTAAATTGTGTACTGCTCGTAGTTTTTATATGTCATAGGAGAATAAGACGCCTTTGCACGACCAGTCGGCAGCAAAGACAAAACTCAGAGCACAAGCGGCCCAGACCAGAGCCAACTGACGGTGAGGGTGGAGGAAGGAACTCCATTAGCAGAGATCATCCACGAAGCCTCCTTTGTTCGGATGAACCCACCCTCATGATTAAGTAGTGGAAAAAAATGTGAAAATTTTTAAAATCTTTAAAGTGACAAATCAAAAAGACTCTGACCGGCTTGTGACTCTGAAAAGAAATATTGTATATTAGTAATAATTCTAAATCTTAGTAGTATCATGATTATGTAAACTTAGATTAGTAGCAGGTATTAATAATTTGGGGAACACTTCAAAGAAAAAAAAACATTTTAAAGTTACAAATAAGTCATTAACATACGAATGTAATAGATTCAAGATGTGCCATCACTTTAATCCTATGACACATCTTTTCCAGAGGAGAGGGTGATGTAACGACCCGAACCCAATATTAACAACAACCCAAGAAATTATGCTTTATTTGGTTTTATAAAAATTTCATTCATTTAGTAAAATTTAACTAAAGACATAATAATTGTAAAGTGTACAGCACTGTTGAAGGAGGTCAGCAGTAAGACTGCTGACAATGCAGAGTCAGCACCTGCGTGTGCTGGGAAGCTAGTCTAGTTCAGGCCTCAGACTCGTAGACATGTAAACTCTCTGTCACCCTATTATAAAATTTTCTAAATTCTTTCAATAATGTAATTCAATACTTTTATCTCATTCAGAAGTGCTCTCCCTCCCCCTTTTTAAACCAATGTAAATTGTGTGTGAGATTTCTATAAATTAATCTTTAATAACAGTTGTTGCACAAACTTTATTTTCTTTTTCCGGAATCATCCGGTGGTGGCAGCGGATACCAATTAATCCCCAAATCGGTCGCGTTACAACCATTAACTAAATCTAAAAAGGATATTGCCATTTATAAAACAAATAAATTTTGTAAATTCTCTTCAAACTCAAAAGGAACTTATATTATATATTTTATTAATAATCTTATAGAATGTAAGTGTGTGAAAAAAAAAGTTGAAGGATAATAATCGTAGTATTTGGGGAACTGTACACGGAGCCAATATTGGAGTTCATTATAATTTATATTGAATCTTTACGTTTATGTATAAGTATGAAAAACGCCTTAGAAGAGTTATACATGGCTAAATTTACTCAGTGAAAAGTTGGGAACGAACGTTTTCATCAAACGTACGTTACATGTATGATTACTTTTTGCTTCTATGGAAGTATGTTAATGTCTGAACTTATTCTATATCAAGAAAATATGAAATGTTCCATGGGGCTTGTCTTCCGGCCACTACGTAACATTACGGCTCAGTTGTGGATGAAATAGTGGAATCAGGGAGATTGGTATGTATTGGAAGATACTCTAGAATTCTACATCGGGTAACATTAAAATTCCACAAGAGACCGATCGTTTTTAAAACTTGCTTCACTGCATTCCAATGTCGATGGCGTAAAGATTGACGATTAGGAACAGCTTCCATTGCTATTACAGTTTCATCAAACTTTTACATGGACTCGGAATGTAATTATTGTACGTAGGAAATACTGCTTTTTTCATCTTCTTCCTTTTCGTACCTTATATAGTATTTTAAAGCATCTTATAAAATAATTTATTTTCGATAACTTATTAATACCTTTTGCACTTTTTTCTAGTAAAGGAAAATACTTTTTTAGAGATTTGAGTTATTGTTATTGTTATAATGTTATTAAACTAGGTTAAAATCACTATTTACAAACAAAATTTGTTACAGCAGTCTATTACGTACCAAATTTAGTACTCTATCTTGAAAACATATTTGGATGTGCTTAAATACATGGCAAACGAATTAAAAGTTTTTGTAAAAATTAGGAAGACATAACACTGACGTCATCTTGTTACTTAAGATGTATACCTTTGAGTTCCCACAACTTTTCATTCACAATTAGTGTAACAGTTTAATTGATGAATGCCCCGCAACTCTTGTGACTTTCATTCATCTCGTGAGCGTCAAAGTTTTTGACAGTGATATTAATGTTTTTAACAGTTTTGAAGCTTTAGATAGATTGTTATTTAAAATGGTAAATCCATTAAATGCAGTACAAGTAAACCATTGCTATAAAACGTTATAAAAACTGTTTTTATTATTTATTATTAGTCCACGCTGTAGGTATCACACTTACATAAACATTACACCGTTTCTGGGTTCTCACCGTGTCTATATATTATTAAAATAATTTAATCCCTGACATATTCCAGCCTTGCTGGGGAGAACAGTCCTCCGTCAAAAGGCGTTTAAATTAAAACACAGGCGGGATTTGATATTACAAAACTATTACAAATATATTTTGTAAAGGAAAGTATACTAATTTTAAAATGTAATGCATTGAATTTTCAATTAATTTAAATTTTATAATGTTTTGACACTTGTTGAAAAGTGTTAAGTAGAATAAGAGTGTAAAATAAATAAGTATTTAACAAGTGAGATAGTACAAAAAACGGTAAAAGATTAATTTTTCATTACGAAGTGATTATATCATTAACAAACCTGAAATTCCATGAGTTTAGATATTTAACCAAGAGTGAAATTTTGGTACTTAATATGGAAAACGTTTGTAAAGTTCATATACAAACCTCTAAAAATATGTATTATATCACTTTCACAAGGAAGATAGATTTTGTATATATTTTGTTCATCAGACATCAACCAAAAGAAATATATTTGTTAACTTTTAATACATATTTAAACATTGTTTCTAATATTACATTGGCTTGTTTTAAAAAGAAGTTATGATCTAAAACAATATTTATACTTCTTTATATATTTGTAGAGCTTGTATATTATACTTTACATCATCATTTTCCATATTTAAATATAAGTAGCTATTGAAAGATGTAGGCTTGTAGGAATTTTCAATGCCATACATCTTTATTTCCATTGATATTTTTTTTGGTTTAATCCGAGGCACTGTACTTTGAGACCCACACAAACATTGCCCATGTCCCCATAGAGTGAAAATATGTACGACAAGAGTTGATAATCCAATAATCTGGACTGCTTGGATCTTGTTAGGTGTAGAAAGGAGACATATATCCAACAGAACCCGCATCCAATAGAACTATGATAAATTCTGCTTTCTTTCAGTACAAACACAAGGATTGAATATATAGTTAAATAATGGTATTTCTACCAAATTGATATTCGTTTAATCGGAGAATGTAACTAAAACAAATAATCAGTCAGTACCTCTGGGGGGACACCTTAGATTATACAAAAAACTGTTGCTGCTTTCAAAAAATGTATATTGAACTAAGATGTATAATGTGACTCATTTTTAGTTAAAAGCTGAGGCTAGTGTGACGCAAAGATACGCTGAAGGAACAGGTTACAAAGCTTGTATACGTAATATAATACAACATACCATGGTCTCCGTCTAGTTGTGGGCTAGATTACATTATCGAAACATTTTAAACTCATAAGAGATAAATTATAGTTTAAAGATAAATTTAAAACACAATAACTAGCACCGCAATAGGAAAATATGTTCTAGTATGGTTTCTTATGGTTTGTTATTTTATATTATTGCAAGATATATCCTTATTACAAGATATACAGTACATTTGGTATAATTAACCGTGACGCAGTAGTTTATTGACAAAATTTGGGTGTAAATAGGATGCGTCACTTTGCATAAATACTAACTATGTATTGGAAATGTGGACAAGAGTATCTGGAAGGAATCTTCCACATATAGTTTTTGCCATTATGTCATTTTGATAAAATACCAGCACTTAAACGTTTTCAATAAACATGTAATAATTACTTATACATGTTTCATATATATTTTTTAGCAAATTATATTTGTACTTGCAGTGTACTTAAAAAAGTACAGTTGTTCAGATATCGCTTTGTGTAAGTCAAGTAATGAAGTTTTATTTTAAAACTTTCTGAAATAACAATTCACTTAAGGTTAAACAAATACAGTTGTTTGTGCATTCTGACAAACTTTATTTCATGCGAACTAGTTCCGTTTACCTAAGTTAATCACGGAGAGTCCCTAATAATAGTCGACTTTTCTATTTAAATTTTCCCTTATCCTTAAAACTTCCCATTTTTATTGTTAAGGTTGATGTCTCTCATTTCTTCATTCTTACATTCATTTCTGTACTTTTAGATTCCGATGGCTCTCACGGTGAACCATAAGATGTTTTCAAAATATCGTTTACTACTCCATAAGTTTAACTAGCGCGTATTCGGCCTAAATACTAACAGCTTTTAAAAGAGCTTCAACAGAAACATTCACTTTCCTAAGGGCTTTGATTGAATATTAGATATTGAATATGCAGAAGAAACAGCTTAGTAGCTATATAACAAACTGTTTCAGCTCATTAAACACTATCTTGAAGGCAGAGTTTGTCGCAGGCCCGTGGGCACCAACGAAATGGGCACATCTACTTTGGCCAATTGTCCAACGAAGCATAAGAGGAGAGCAGTGCAGTAAAAAGTCGCCTGATGCCCTTAACCCTATGCACAAGAGACATACGAATCTTCAGGGCTAAGAAAGAAACAATCAAGGATTAACTAACGTTTTAAAATATCAGCGGAAAACTTGGGCTGACGTAGTTCGTGCATGTGCAATTTGACGCGATGACGCTCGCCTCCCGGTGACCTTTATTCTTATAAAATAATAGGACTAGTCCTATTGTTTCAATTCAAAGTTTTTTATTGGCGATGGAAGGTTTGGAAAAAATAATGGGGACTCGTTCGGTCACTTACTTATGTCGATATCTGTTGTAATTATAACTACTGCGAAACATATAACGATAGCATAATGTCCGAAATTCGATCGCAAGTAAAGCCTGCCCCCAGAATTAAAACATTGTTAGTATACGTTGAACAT
The DNA here is from genome assembly GCF_021130785.1 of Homalodisca vitripennis. Taxonomy (NCBI): domain Eukaryota; kingdom Metazoa; phylum Arthropoda; class Insecta; order Hemiptera; family Cicadellidae; genus Homalodisca; species Homalodisca vitripennis. Next base: position 1,493 of record NW_025782932.1, on the reverse strand, counting down.
TGTTTATCGAGCCCGAGTATTATAACGCATGCTATGTTAGTTCAACTAATAATTTAAATGTTCCTATTTTAATTTGCTTCTTTGTTTAGTGTATCATTGTTGTTACATTGAATCCTTTTTTTAATTATTTTGGCGGGCCTTTTTCATAGATAATATATCTGAAAGTAAGATAACAGTACCTGGAAGAGTTTTACAGAATAGCGGAAAGGCTCAAAATAAGCGTGAAAAATCACTATAACAAAAGCGTTCAAATTAGAAGTCCGTAATGAAAATTAAAAAAGCCCGAAGTAGATTGCCTATGAAAATAATAACAGTACAATAAATCTGAAATAAATTGGAAACATTAAAATTTGCTCAATTATGTGGTAGGGACAAAACACGTTTTTTTTCAAACTAATACTTTAGCAAAGAAAGATATCAGAAGGAAACGTTGCTAACTTATAGAGCGATATTTGTCTTGATTGAAAAAGTTTACAGTTTTTTAAAATACGAAGATCATATAATGGCTTTTAATACTGTAATTACTGCTAGCCAAAGAGATGGTTGATAGTCCCAGAAGTCCCCAATAAGCCAAAGATCAGACACAAAATCTATGGAAACAGGTTTTGCTTATGGGTGAGACTCTGGATGTACTTAACTAAGAAATGTTTTGGAAGTTGACTTTGTTTAAATTTGGGTCCTAGATGTTATAAAGTTCCGAGTTATATGGAAAACTAGTTAAGAAATTCAAAATAACGGCACTAAATTTATAATGTCTCTGTAAAATCTATCTTAGTTTTTCAAATTAAGTTCTGACTGGCCAGAATGAGTGCGACAATAAAAAGTTGGATGGAAAAATAATTTTATGTGGGAAGAGCTTGTACATATATTAACATATGCTGCCACAAAGAACAGAAATCGATCACACATTGTTTTGAATCTAACAAATGATTCCCAATTAAAAACAAGTTTTACAGTATATTTTTTTGCATTAAAAACTTTAAATTTTTTTGACGCCATGACAACGTGCTTTAAATTTAGGTTGTCGGCGGCTCACGGATGTCATCATGAAAAAGTGTAATCGCCCGGTAACGTTTTTACGAATGCCCGGTCTCAGTGGGTCATCCGCCGACACGGGATCCGCACCGGGATAAAGCAGATAACTATGTTTATTCGTTGAAAATGTGGGAGTGTCTTAGATTCGTCCATTTACAACAACAACCAACAATAAAGGTAAATAATTGTACACTGATATTTCCACTATCGTATTAAAAAACTCAATGATTGATTGGATTAATTGTCTAGACTTGACACAAAAGTATGAGAATAACTGAGATTTAATGGTTATGTCAAACTATTGACAAATGTCTGATAGTGTTAAGTAAATTATTAGTTTCAAATAAAATCACTCTGCCAATCATATCGTATTCCACGTCGATTGAGAATAAACAGCGCGTATTGCTCAGTCAAAACATTTAAAATAACAAAATTATAACCTCTAACCTAGTCATAAC